>NC_141371.1:15192539-15475519 GCF_963921425.1 Dryas octopetala
GGGAAAGGAAGGAAAAGAAAAAGAAGAAAAAAAAAAAGAAAAGAAAAAAAAGAAAAGAAAAAAAAGAAAAAAAGAAAAAAAAAAAAAGAAAAGAAAAAAAAGAAAAAGAAAAAAAAAAAGAAAAAAAAGAAAAAAAATTAAAAAGTTTAGGGTTGTTTGGGGTTTGGGGCCTTTGTGTTAATTGTGAAGAAAAAAAATAGTTTGGAGTTTCATTTGCCGTTTTGGAGTTTCGTTTAGTTATTTTTAAACCCTAAACTAGTAAATTATAATATGTTTTTATATAAAAAATAATTTAAAGTACCCTAAAGGGCTTAAACCCTAGTATCATATACCATATCCTAAACGATATAGAATATAGATTATAAAATATATAGAGTTTAGTGTATATATTATAGAGTATAGATAATATACTAATTTCATTTTATACTAATTTTATTTAACAGTATTTGCCTCCAGCGCGCATTATATTCATCACATATCACATGAAACCTACCATATAATTTGGTTTTTTTCAATGTTTTTTATCAATGTAGTAGATAATATGTTAAATAAACATATTGTGAAGTTTCATTCAAAATTTCCGTATTTTGATAATAATTTCCATCGTTTCCGTCGAATTTTTGTCGAAATTTAAAAATCTTCGAAATTTCCGTCGAAATTTCCATCGAAATTTCCATCGAAATTTCCTCGAAGCTCGAAATTTTATTCCTTGTTAAAAACCCACAAAATATAATAAATAACAAAAACATAAAACTCACACAAAAAAACAACAAAATCCACAAAATAAATAAATTACAAAAAAAAAAAAAAACACAAATTCCACAATCCTGCAAATCTATAACAAATGCAATCCACAATCCTATAAATACAAAATCCACAATATTAAAAACCCAAAAAGACAGTAAATCCATATAAAAACATAAAATGAAAAAAAAAATTACCCAAAAAAAAAACCCACAAACCCAATTGGGGTTTGGGCGGTAGTGTGCGCGGGGGGGAGGGGGAAGCAGTGCGAGGAGGGGCTGGGGTTTCGTTGCTTAAGGGTGTGAAATTTTTTACGGGAATTAACCCTGCTTATTTTTCGCACCCTTAGGTGACGAAATTAATTTGTCGCCTCAACTACCTTTGGGCGACGAAACTAGTCGCCTAAGGGTTTGATTTTTTGATTTTGCAAATATTTAATTTTTATTTAGTATTTAAAATATATATAATAATTCATTATAAGATTATAATATACTTAATAATATACAATAAGATTCTAAATTTTAACTTATTTACTAATTTATATTTGTAATTTTACATATATAGAAATATAAAGTATATATCAAATATGTTTTAAAATATATTAAAAATTTCACCAACCGTTCAATAATTTTGAAGACCACAACGTTATTTCGACGATCGGAGCCGTTCATTTTTTATGTTCATATTCAAAAATCATTCTTGCAAAAAATCGGCCAAATCAGAATTCATCTACCAATTGGATTATCATTAGAAAAACCACAATTGTTCATTACTTCGACCATCGTTACCTAACTTCTACATCTTCGATTGAGCTAATTTTTTGCATGGATGATCCTTGAGTGGGGAACTAAAAAATGAACATTTCAGATCGTTGGAAACTCGATCGATATGTGAGCATCTACATATAAATACACTTGAAAAGTATAATTGTTTTAACTTTTTCGTTTAACCCTTGTCGTTTCAATAATTATGAAGACCACAACGTGATTTCATTGATTAGAGCCATTCATTTTCTGTGTTCATACTCAAAGATCATCCCTTCAAAAAATCGGCCAAATTGGAATTCATCTACCTATTTGATTATCATTAGAAAAACCACGATCATTCATAAATTCAACCACCGTAACCTCACTTCTACATCTGCGATTGAACTAAATATTTGTAGGGATGATCTTTGAGTGAGAAACTAAAAAATGAACGGTTCAGATCGTTGGAAACACGATCGAGATGTGAGCATATACATATAAATACAGTTAGAGAGTATAATTCTTTTAACTCTTTCGTTTAACCCTTGTCGTTTCAATAATTGTGAAGATCACAACGTTATTTCAACGATCGGAGCCATTCATTTTCTGTGTTAAAACTCAAAGATCATCCCTGCAAAAAATTGGCCAAATCGGAATTCATCTACCTATTTGATTATCATTAGAAAAACTATAATCGTTCATTACTTCGACCACTTTTACCTAACTTCTACATATCCGATTGAGCTCATTTTTTGCAGGAATGATCCTTGAGTAGGAAACTAAATAATTACTAGTTTGGATCGTTGTAAACATGATCGAGATGTGAGCATCTATATATAAATACACTTAGAGAGTATAATTCTTTTAACTTCTTCGTTTAACCCTTGTCGTTTCAATAATTGTGAAGACCACAACGTGATTTCAACGATCGGAGCCGTTCAGTTTCTGTGTTCATACTCAAAGATCATCCCTGCAAAAATCCGGCTAAATCGGAATTCATTTACCCGTTCGATTATCGTGAGAAAAAACCACAATCATTCATAAGTTTGACCATCGTTGCATAACTTCTACACATCCGATTGAGCTAATTTTTTTCAGGGATGATCTTTGAGTGGAGAACTAAAAAATGAACTGTTCGGATCGTTGGAAACATAATCGTATCATATGCTTATACATAAATATAAATACACATGAAGAGACATTGGGCGCACTTTAGGTGACGAAGGTTAGTGTCGTCGCCTGAGGACTCTTTGGGCGACGAATGTCCATTTTCGTCGCTCAAAAGACCCTGGGGGCGACGGAAGTATTTCGTCGCTCAAAGTGTCCTTAGGTGACGAAGGTCTTTTTCCGTCGCCTAAAGTGGCTTTAGGAGACAAATATTCAAATTCGTCGCTCAAAGAATGGCGCCAATATCATTTTGGCAGTCAACTTTAGGCAACGAATAATTTTTGTTGCTCCAAGTTGTTTTGATGAACGAATCCCAAATTCGTCGCTAAAGTGACTTTTGGCGACAAAATAGTTCGTTGCTGAAACCATTCGTCGCTAATTTTTTTTTTTTTTAAGAAAAAAGTTATTCCTTAATATTATTATAATGTTCCTTGATGTTGTTTGAAGCTTTCTTTAAAAAATAAAAAATAAAAAAATTTGGTAGTTTAATTTTGGGCCAGCTTGTTTTGGACTTAAGAATCTTTTTGATTTTGTCTTGCTAGATAAAAAACCCAAATAGAAATCATGTGCGCACAAATGAAGGTAAAACGTACCATATATCGATCTGTTTGGACGTATGGTGTGTGGAGGTCTGCGAATGTGCATGCGTGATGCTCATATTTGGAATCTCTTGCTTGGAGCTAGCGTATTTGGATATATGGTGAGGTTGACATTTGAAGGATGACTCAAATCTTACGTAAGTGGAGATTTTGAAAGGGTACGTGGCTAGATTAGAGTCATTTAAAATTGATAAAGAAGAAGAAGAATAAGTTCTGTTTTTTTTTTTTTTGGCCAGAGAACAAGAATAAGTTCAAGGAAAAAGAAAAGGAAAGGAATAAAGCGAGATCGAACATTTAAAATCTGATCCAATATCCAGCACTGCCATTCTCCCACACATATATTTTATCCTTTCCGTATGCATCTGATCTTGTCTTGCTTTTCCTCTCCCCTCCCCCAGGTTTGGAATCAAGATTAATATATTTATATTTCTCGTCTTTCTCTCTTTCCTATTGTCAGCCAAATTCAAACTGTGATAAGAATGGCTCCAGCACTCATTTCCGCACTCCTAGAACAGTTGGCTTCAGTCATCCATCAACAAGATGAACAAGGGGTGAGATTAGTCGTGGGTGTTGAGGAAGAAGTTGAAAATCTCAAGAGAAATCTCCACTCTTTTCAAGGTTTGATCGGGAAGGCAGAGGAGAGGCAAGTGAAGGAGGCTGACGTAAGACAGTGGCTGGCTAATCTGAAAGAAGTATGCTGTGAGATAGGCGACGTGTTGAATGAGTGGAACAATGAAATTCAGAAACTGCGAGTTGAGAAACAAGAAAAAAAAGAAAGTGACGATGCTCTTGCTACTAAGAAGAAGGTATGTTCCACCATTTCCTCCTATTACTTAAGTTGTCGTAGTGCTCTGTTGATAAAGAAATTGTCTCACCAAATAAAAGACGAGATAAAGAAACTGAACAATCGTTTAACTTTAATTTCTAAACAAAGAGGTGATTGGTATACCACAAGAGTAGCCATTGATATCTTTGAAGTTGATCGACCCATAACTTTCGATATACCTAACATAATTGGTCGAAAAGATCAACAAGATATTTTAATTAGCAAGTTGTTAAGTGTGAGTAGTCAAGAAGACATGGGTCCTCTGGTCATCCCTATTATAGGGAAGACAGGAATGGGGAAGACAATTCTCGCCCAACTAGCCTATAATGATGAAAAGGTGAAGACACATTTCGATAATAGAATATGGATTTGTGTGTCAGACCTTTTTGAAGAGACTAAGATTTTCAAATCCGTCATTGTAGATCTTGGAAAAAATAATGATACTCGAATTCATTCAAATGAGTTGGAATGTTTATTGGAATGTATAGAAGAATGTGTCATTGGAAAAAGGTTCCTTCTTGTCCTAGATGATGTGTGGACTCATGACTATAGCAAGTGGAAACAATTAGAGGGGTCTTTGCAGAAATGTGGTATAGGATCTAGAATATTGGTGACCACACGAAATGAGGAGGTTGCTAATATGATGGGAGCTACTTCCGCTCATAGCATCTTTCTGAAAGAGTTGAGTGAGCAAGATTGTCGGTCATTGTTTACTAACATTGCTCTCTCTCACAAGCAAGGAGATGAGTCGTTTGAAGTGATTGAATCTATTGGTAAGGAAATTGTGAAAAAGTGCAATGGTTTGCCTCTTGCTGTGAAGGTTTTAGGTGGTCTCATGAGATATAAAGAGACAATGAAAGAATGGCAGGATGTCTTGAATAATAAAATGTGGAGCCTAGATAATGTTGTGGAACATAAAATTTTTAGACAATATTATGGTTTGGCATCTGCAATAAGACGTTGTCTTTTATATTGTGCTATTTTTCCAAGAGATTACAAGTATGATAGAGATGCTTTGATTGAGTTGTGGATGGCACAAAATTTTCTTAATTCAAAATTAAAAAAAGAAAATGAAATAATAGGTCAAAGCTATGTTGATACCTTAACAAAGCGGTCTATCTTCCTAGGTTTTGGGGAAGATGATGGGAATATCTCAGGTTGCAGAATGCATGGTCCTGTGTATGACTTTGTGTCATTTCTCGCTGAGAATGAATGTTTTATCGTAGAGGCTAATGACAGTAGGCACCACAAAATAGAGTGTGCTAAGGTTCGTCATTTGACTATAAGGTCTGCACCGGAGGGTCCATTTCCATTTTCTTCTATTTCATCTGACAATTGGAAAAACCTATATACCCTCACAACAATTGATTCATGCATTACTACCTTGGACCCAAATTTGATTTCGCAATTGAAATACCTTAGGACATTAAATTTGAGTCATAACCAACTCAAAGAAGTTCCAAAGGTGATTGGTGAATTGGTACATTTGAGGTACATTGATTTGTCTCATAATCCTCATTTGAAGAAATTACCAAACACGGTGTGTAATTTATACAATCTCCAAACCTTGCGCCTTGTTTCCTGCACGGGGCTTAAAAAATTACCTGAGGCCATGAGAAAACTGATTAACTTAAAGCATCTTCATGTTAAGGACTGTCATCAGCTAAAGTACTTGCCAAAAGGGATTCAGAGATTAACAAGTCTGCGGAGACTAGATGAGTATACTGTATGTGGTGGTGACAAAGATGAGGCATTCAAGATGGAAGATTTAGGAATTTTGGACCAGCTTCGGGGAAATTGCCTTTCCATTAAAAAGCTGGGAAATTTGAAAAAAGCGAGTGAAGCTGAGAAAGCACAATTGGGGAATAGACAACACCTCACTAAACTGGAACTAGATTTTGAGAATGAAGAAGACGAGCAGAGGAATAGTGATACAGAAATACTGAATGGCTTAAAACCCCACAAAAATTTGGAACTTTTACGCATTGGTTGTTATGAGGGTGTCATGGAGTCTTTCAATAGGATGATGACGTCTTTGAACAGTTTGAGAAGCCTTATTATCGAAGAATGGAGATATTGTGTATTTTTGCCTCCTCTTGGGAGATTGCCGTCACTTGAGAGGCTGGAAATATCAGGGATGCATAGTGTGAAAAAGGTTGGGGTTGAGTTTTTGGGATCGTCATCAGGTATTTTATTTCCGAAATTGAAACAACTCAGCTTTGGGATCATGCAGGAGTGGAAAGAGTGGGAAGGAGTGCAAGGGTGGCGGGAAGAGGATTCTGAATTTAAAATAATGCCATGTCTTTATTCATTACGAATTAATTCATGCTCTCTCCTAACAACACTGCCGGACTTCCTAAGGAAGACACCTCTGCATGACTTGAGGATTGATTGGTGTCCAATTCTTGCACAAGGCTGCCAAAAAAACACAGGAAAGGAGTGGCCCAAGATTTCTCACATCCCAAACATCATAGTTGATGTAAGACGGTCCAAAAAGACCGAGTTTGGATCCAGTAAGACCAAGAAACCGACCGGCCAAAATGACTAATTAATTGAAGTCTCATCTGTGTTTCCATGAGTGGGGGAGCTCTGCCATTCCAATATCTCATATATCCACCTCTGTTTTCTGGTAAATGAGTTGCTCTTATTTATTAACTTGTATTTATCCATTAATAAATATATATGTTTACCTTTGAGTTGTGGCCATCATCACATTTCTTTCTTTCTTCTTTTTTCTTTGGAATCTTCAGGTATGTAATTTTTACGCATGATTTTCTCAACGAAGCAATGTCCAAGTGGTGACTCGCTTTTAGGCTGGTCGCTCTATTTCTTCAAGTTACAGGTACTTAAGTGCAATGCAATGTAATTTTGCATTGGCTGGGTTTGACACTATGAACAATTTAATTAATGTGAAAATTATATGCAGACTGACAATACTGCAAGCACCCTTATGGGAGATATATCAGACCTCAAAGTTGCAGTGACTGGACTCCCCGAGGCATGATCACTGTCTGGTACTCCTTTACTATGGAATAAGGACTTCATTTTCTTTTAATTCAAGTTATAGACAAGTCCTCTAATTATGTATCTTCTGTACAGAAAATCTCACCAAGCTACATGTACAGACCACGTTGAAGCGCATAAAGGATTTAGGATGGCATTGGCGTTGTCAAGCTGATGAGGTGCTATGCTGGTAAGCTAGATACCTCTGTATCATAATTACTTGAACATGGTTTACTTGTATACTTGTGGTATGTGATATGGATGGAAGGTTAACAGTTGACTTACTGCAAGAGATTGCTATGGTGTTAACCGTTATGTATCCTTCATGTCATGTCCCCTGTTTTCTCCCTTCATTCGATCAATATGGTAAAATTTTGTATTTTATCCCATTATAGAGCATATAACTATAATTGGAGAGGAACTGCAGATTATACAAAAAGGAGGATTTTAGATCTAGCAATACGATGAAACCCAGGAGATGTCATTTAGTTGAAGCCAACCCAACAGTGTTCCATGAGAAGGGAGCTCTGCCAGTTTCATCCACCACTTCTGGTAAGCTTTTATTTATGTATGTATTGATTTCTCATATACTGTTTGGGAATGAGAAACTAATTTTCCTTTTGGAATATTTGATAATCACTAGGAATGATTTTCTTAAAGCAGCAATGTAAAGTGGCTAGGCAGTTGATGACTACAGATGTTGTGTCTAATCAATGTCCAGGGGCTACATCCATTTTCTGTAATCTTCCATCGCCACATAATCTTCTCTAGTAAGGTACTTTTCTTCTTTGTTTCCTGCTCAAAGTTACTTCACTCGGATATACATAAAATGATAATTTAGGGTCATGAAAATTGCAGAAAAGATTGCAGCACCCCTTTTCGAGGTCAGAACCCAAAGTTGCAGTGGCAGAAGACATGATGACCGTCCAGTACTTTATGCTGGACTTATGGAATTAATGGCATAGGCTCCTTTCCAAATACGAATTCTAGATTAATCTCCAGGTAATTTGGAATTAATTGTCTTCTTTTAACTCAGGTTATCGACAAGTCCTCTAATTATGCATCTGTTGTAGACGAAGCCATGTGCAGACCACAGTTAAGCATAAAGAATTTAGAATGGCATTTAGAGTTGTCAAGCCAATGAGGTACTAAGTTGCTAAGCTAGCTACCGCTATATCAATCATAACTTGAATTTCTTGGCTTATCTGCATTTGTGGCATGGATGGAAGGTTAACGGTTAGCTTGCAAAGGCTTGCTGATATGTTTCCCGGATGTCCCTCTTTCTTTCTACCTTCATGGAGGAACTGCATAAGTTGCGACTGCAAGCAGCTGTATTCTCTAAGGAAGTAGTATCTATGTCTACTTCCTAATACATCATCTTTTTCTACTCAAGGCAAGGATATCTTCAAATTCAGGTCTTCATATTGTTCATGTTCAAATACTTTGCCTATTGTCAGACAAACCGACAAAATTAAATTTCAAGATTCCAAATTCAGTACTGTTAAAGATATGAATTTTAAACTGATTTTATTTTTATATGTCAATCTGTGTCTAAATGGCAGCAGACAGCTGATCATCAAGTGCAGTGATAATACTGACGATTAGGTGTTGGTTGCGAAAAATATGTTTTAACTCCAACTGGAGAAATGAATTCCATCTTGATAAATAAACTCTATGCAGGTAGATTGTCAAGCTGTGGTATACCATCAAGGAAACTTGTCTTGCATACTGCACCCATTTGACTGATGGATGAGGCTTTCACCTAAACTAGGTACGTAATTTGTTTTCTGTATAATCCCATGTAATGGTTTAAAGGCTTGAATTTACACTTACTAATTGTCAAATTGTAGTAATGTTACTAGGTTATATATTTAATTTCCATGGCATGGAATTTTCTTATCTTAGTGGTGAAGCGCTTTTGTGGAATGGAAGCAGATTGGGACTAAGGTCTACATCACTGAGAGCTTAAGATTCAAGAGGCTTGTACAAAGGGTGACTGGCAATGAAAGCTCACTTCCTCACACCCTCAGAAGCGCAAACCAGTTGAGGAAGTCCCAGTTGCAGATATTGAGGATCAAGGAGACCTACAGGTTGGATGTGTCCATTGATGCATCTGTTGATTCTTCGGAGTTATAGGAAACCAGGTGTTCACAAATCTAGAATTCAACCAATTATGTTATCAGATATTCAGATGATACAACTTTAGAAGGTCCAACAAAAGACCAATTATATATGTTATCAGATGTATGCCTTCAACAATGGTTATTCTGAGATTGAGTAGGAGATCAGCATATATGACCATGTGCTGTCGGGGTTACTATGATATTGTTTGTTCCATGACTATCCTTAAGTACATATATATAATATTCACAGCAACAGATGTATTTATTCAATGTGTGTTCTTTTTATAACCCAAACCACAAGAACCAAAAGTGTAATTTGGCCTCACAATTAATGTGTGTAATTTGTTCAATTTATACTTTGTTTCCATTCTTGTATCTATAATATGAATGAACGTGCAATTTTAATGGTGTATGCAAAATGACAAAGAACACGTCTAGCAAATTTTGTAAGGAATCCTTCTCAGTTTTGGATTTTTATCTTCAAAACAAATAGGATTAATGTTTTGAAACTAATTGCGAGCATTTTAAAATTACAAGACCAAACTTGCCAAACAGCATGTGCATATTGCGTCAAATTTCATCTTAAAAACAAATGGGATTAACATTTTGAACTTGATTGCGATTGCGATTAATATGAAAATATATGACCAAAATTACAGGACAAAAGTAAAAACTAACTGAAACTAAATGGAACTAAATTAGATTTTAATCTGGTGGACTAACAGTGGGACCCAAGCTCTGACCATAGGCCCAAGCCCAATATTCTTATGGTGACTGTAGGTCCAACCTCTTGGCTTTCCCGTATGACCCACCTATCAACCATTACCAATGGCAATTAAGCCAATTCGCTTCCAACACAACACTCTGAGCAATTTGTTGAAGTTTCTCCATTACACTATACATTCCTCGCTATCTTGTTCACCCATGTTGCTAAAAATGGTAATGGTGCCACTGCCACCTCAATTTCTACTGATAACATATCCACGGCCCACGGACCCCATCTCGATCATCCCATCTCTTCCATTTTAATTATCTACCCCATTGCAATTGCTTGGGTTGCGTTGTTACGTTGTTTGTTACGTACGTCGTTTTAAACTTTTAATCATCCCCAGTTCTCAGCTTTCTTCTCGTATTGGTAAGTGTTTGTGGATAAATCCACAGGGATTCGACAACCAACTGCATGCTCCCACGTGGCCTGAGAAATCCCACATGGCATTCTGACCTTATAACAATTGACTTGGTCCAACCAATCATCCACACCATCACTCCAGCTCAGCAACAGATGACTTCAATTATGGTATCTGAGCTCGGCTTACTCCACCTAGTCCAAACCGACCTCAGATTGATCATCAAGCTTTCCATTCCGACCCGAAGGATTACCTTCAAAGATCTCTAGTTCAGCTCGGACTGTTTATCGTTTCATCTATCTGATCACCCAGGATGACTAATTCATACTTAGGAGATTTGTGAGTTCATTTGATCAGTTCAGCTCGGACTACATGTTGTACTGCTGATCTATTCACTCGACATTCCCTACTTGGGGTACGTGAGGTTGTATGTTCAGTTTGGCTCGGTGGCTTTGCTCCACCGCTATTCTAGAAGGTCCGGCTAGTATGAACCTCCACACTTGAGTATTTGAGATGTGACATGCTATAAAGCCTGACACTCTAGCTCCAGCTCTCACTATTTGGGCAACCCATATCTGCATTCAGCATTGAATGCTATTTTGCTTGGTTGGTGTGCATGTTATTGTTCCGAACTAATGATGTGGCCTTTTCTCTGCCGTTCATTCTCTATGGTTCACCTCTTCTTTGCCTATATAAATCATCTTATGTGCACAACTAATGGGTACACAAAAACCTAAACAAACACACACCCACCCAAGAGAATAGCCCAGAACATATTGTCATCTTCTTCCTATTTCTCTCAAGTTCATCATTTGTTTTTGCTCATTCTTACTCAACCAGCTCCTTTTGCTTTTCACGGACTTGATTGTCGAAGCGTATTTGACTGATTCCATACCGGTATTATTTCCTTTAATTCTTGTTCATGCAGGTCATCTTTATTGAGGATCAATGATAAGCTAGCTCATTATCACTCTTGTTCATCCTCCAAGAAGGTTGAATCATCACCCACATCATCAACCTTAAGTTGTTGCATCATCAGACAAATTTTTAGAAAAAATCAGTAAGCTCTTTGAGAGGCTTGCTACTCGGGAAATAGGGGAGCATTCACGCACCAGTGGCAATGGGAAGGCTATAGTCAACGGTGGCCAACATCACAATGGCTCACATCATACCTACACTCCGAAGTTAGTCAAGTTGGACTTTCCGCAATTCAAGGGCACAGAAGACCCAACAAGTTGGTTGTGTCGAGCAAAACAATTCCTTTGATTTACATGCATGGCACCCCTTAAGAGGAGAAAGTTTCTTTGGCCTTATTCCATCTAGAAGGCGATGCACAACTTTAGTACCAACTACTCAAGCAAAAGATGGTAGGAGAAATTCTTTGGGAACCGTTTAATGAGGGCCTCAATGCCCAATTTCAGCCCGACGCAGTTTTGTGACTTTTTATGAGTGAGTTATGACATTGTGATTATTGCATATGTTTTACTCATCCTTAGTTTGCATTTGACTTTATTGTTGCATTTTTTTATGCAGCAGAACATTGCAGTAGATTGAGATCTTCATTACCAAAGAAAAAGGAGATTCAGTGACCACTGAGTAGACATTAGTTATCATTTGTATATTTCAACATTATAAGCATTGTTTTTATATTTTCTAACTTCACAACAATATTGCCTTTATGTGTGTATATATTTTATGAAAGTAAAACCAATGTCAAATGAAGTAATTAAATTTATTGCATTGTTAATTCTTATTATATGTATATTCGTGGATATTAGTTTAACAGTGATGATTTAACTGATTAGGCCCAGTCATGAATAAGATCATGAACCTGGAAAGGGATTGTTTTGGGATTGTACAAGAAAAGACTTTCCAAGCATGGTAAGGGCAATAATGGAATTAAAGTGAGACCAAAATACCAACTGATGGAGATGGTAAGGGAGATTGCTCCTCAAGAGAGGTAGCAATTATATGCATCTTGATCACTAAACGCCCCAGGCTCACTAAGCAGGTAATAGTGAACCAAGTGCTATGCCTTCATGAGAGAGCTTTCTTCCCATGCTTTAACATGTTCTAGAACAAAGTTTTGAGACACATTAGTGACCTCTTCCTTTTTCTTTGCAATTCAATAAACTGTCTTGTAAGTAAAAGTGTGAAACATCCAAGTGCCAGAGCACGGGGACCAATCTTGTTTCAGTTTATGTGAGTGCCTGCATGTGTTAATTGGGGAGTAATTAATACACTCAGACAAGATATTATTATGCACAAATCTAAAGGAAAAAACACTTAAACACCTTAAGCAAAAATATGATTCTTATTGCACAGTGATAGAAGAAATTAGTACACACAAATCTAAAGAAAACACAACCTTAAAACTTCAAAAATATAGTTATTATTGTACACAAAAACATCATGTCACTGACTACCAATTACACGTGTTCAAATGCTCAACTTAAAAAATATGGAAAAAACACCTTGGGAGTTGCAATTAGTGATGATTAACCAGTCAACCTTGTATTGATTGATGTGTTTCTTTGAATTGGGAGGATACATTATCTGGTGCCCAAAAAGAAAAAGGAATTGTGACAGCAAATACTCTAATGCATTGCTGAACAGCAATCAAATATATAATCCACCTAAAAATTTAGTTTCATTGCCACATCGAAAAAAGAATAGCAAATTATAAATAAGTCAATAAATAATTTACAAATTACAAAAAGGTCAATACATAATTTACTATTTCATTTTAGACAATTATATAATTTGAAAAATTATATTTTGATCAATAACCCTATAGGCCCCAGCTCATTACTGATTTTTTTTAGTTTGTTTTACCCTTTTGCCCCAGCGCATTGTTTTAATTTTGATAATTACGTTTTGGTCAATAGGTGCGGGCCCCAGCCCATTGTCACATAGATACTAAAATAGACGCTGTCACACATATACTAAAACAGACACTGTCACACAGATACTGAAACAGATTTATAGTATCTGTTTCAGTATATGTGTGACTATATCTGTTTTAGTATATGTGTGACATTGATACTGAAACAGAGATTGTCACACAGATACTGAAACAAATATTGTCACATAGATACTGAAATAGACACTGTCACATATACTGAAACATTCACTGTCATACAGATACTGAAATAGACACTAGCACATAGATACTGAAACAGATTTATAGTATCTATTTCAGTATCTGTTTTAGTAGACACTATCACATAGATACTGAAATAAACACTGTCACATAGATACTGAAATAAATACTGTCACATAGATACTGAAATAGACACTGTCACATATACTGAAATAGACACTATCAATTTACTAAAACAGACACTGTCACACAGATACTGAAACAGATATTATAAATCTATTTTAGTATTTCAGTATATGTGTGACATTATCTGTTTTAGTAGACATTATCACACAGATACTGAAACAAACACTGTTACATAGATACTAAAATAGACACTGTCACATATACTGAAACAAACATTGTCACACAGATACTAAAACAGACACTGTCACACAGATACTGAAACAGATTTATAGTATCTATTTCAATGGATGTGTGATAGTATCTGTTTTAGTATATGTGTGACATTATCAGTTTCAATATTTGTTTAGGTTTTTATAGATACTAATTTTCAGTATCTGTTACACAATTATTGATTTCGAATCAGTAACTGTCACACAATGTCTAATATGTTACACGTTGCTGCAAGTAAAAAAGAGGAGAAATGGACAAAAAAAAAACGTACATGTTGCTGCAAGTAAAAAGAGGAGAAATGGAAAAAAAAAAAAAAAACAAAACAAAAGTTACACGTTGCTACAGGTAAAAAAAGGAGAAAGGAAAAAAAAAAGTTACACTTTACTGTAGGTAAAAAAGGAGAAAGGAAAACAAAAATGTTGTTGACATTTACTTTGGACATTTGTCAGCTTGTGGTTAGTTGTTGACCTTTTTGTAATTTTCAAAGTTAGGATATATTGTTGACATCATCGATAGGTAAGCATTGATTGACCTTTTTGTAATTTATTGAAATTTTCATACGTTAGTTAGTGATGTACGTTAGTGGCAATGGTTGTAATTTGTAGTTTTTGTTATGTCCTCTTTTGTAAAATGCATAATTTCATTTATTACAAATAGGTCAATGGTGACTATTTTGGAATTTAGGAAAATGTTCATTGACCTATTTGTAATTTTGAAATATTTTATTGACTTATTTGTAATTAGCCTAAAAAAGAAAAATTGTTTAATTCTAGTATACAAGTTCCTGTAAAGACCTTATTTGAGCTTATATCTATTTGGGAGTCCTAATTGATTAAGGATACAAGAAGGGAAGTTTTATTTGGTTATCCGGTTTTTTAAGGTGAAGTAAAGTCCTAATTAATAAGGAATATCTATCCTATTAGGTTATGGATTGTGGAGGTGATAAGGATAAGTTTTTGGGTTTTTTTATGAGTAAGAAACCTCAAGGCTTTCACCTATAAATATAAGGCTTAGATCCCCCCTCTTTTACACAACATACAAGCACAAAACCTATCATATATTAGGAGTGCATAAGGACGTGTAGAGAGATAGGAAGATCTTTGCTAATTGCCGCATATCATCAATGGCTTCTCGAGGTTAGTACTTTTTGTATGCATATTTAAACGTAACATGTGGTATCAGAGCCGGTTATATGCATCTAAAGGTCTAGCCTAAAAGATAAAATTAAAGATAAAAAACGTGAAGGATGCTTGAAACCCTATGTTAGCCGATTATGCACTTTGTCATACTTTATTAATTTTATTGCACCATAATCAGATTTTATAGGATAGCAACGAAGGGCATGCACTTTGGACGATAAGGGTTTAATAAAAGATTATCATGTTAATTAAGTTCATGTTTTTAGTCTTGCGAAAGAAACGAAGGGCATGTTAATATTCTGTCCACATATGATTATCATTCATGCATAAAGATTATTGAGGTTAAGATTGATCATGTTGCATATTTCATTGAACTATAAATGGTAGCAATTTTAAGAAGTGGAAGCAAGATTTAAAGATTACTTTAGACCATGACTTAGCCAAGGATAAGAATTTTCATAAAGAATTATAGGCTTAATTTGATTTATCCTGATTGAATCATATATGTGTGTGTCCTAAATTTTCAAGCAACTATAAGTTTTATCCTCTGTTCGATCTACATTATAGGGTCTTAAGTGATAAAAGTTTTGATTTTTATACATACCTATAAACATACATGCAAGCTGTTAATACGGTGGGAGCATTTTGGGCCATTATCATCGATTATTGTATATTGTTGATTCCTATACCTTAAAGCTTATATATACATATGGATCAACTCTTGCCTTTGTTTTATGTGACTTGCGTATGTGCATTCAATTGATATAAGAATCATATGTATTAACTTGTTGTTTGTGTGACCCCCCAAACCCCCGGGCTGGAAGATTTGGATGCGTTACAGCGCCACACTGACTATTTAGTCCTAAAAGGAATTACCAAACTCTAGTAACCCGCTTTTAGAACCAAATAATCAATGTATGGCTTAGATTTAAAACAAAATACTGGAGTGGATCAGAATGCAAACTACACAGCAGAATAAATAAATCAAATACTTTGATTAAAAACCAACCCCCAAGATTACATAAATAAATAGTAACCTTGTACAACTGTTTCGAATATTAATGAGTTGAAGTAAATACAAAACTCTTTATAAATAAAAGAGAAAATCACTTCTGGATTACCAATTGCCACATCTCCTCCACGTTGCTTCCTCAGTCTTACTTAACCTGCAAAACCAACCGCTACACTGTTGAATGGTGCACCTGGTTAAAGAACAAACCTGGTAAGCTTTCGCAAGTTTGTATGGGTGAACCAACCCATAAGCAAACATAAACAAATAACATTTAGCAGTACGGTATATAAAAATACCCTAAACACCAATTCTGGAATTTAACATCCAGATTATCACACACACAAATAGTGGCAACAACCATTATAATTAAGCATGAAGTAATATCAAAGCTGATAAACAACCACATTCAAATAGTGGTAAACATCACTATCATTATCAACAATCAACAAGTGATGGCATCTCAAGCTCATTACAAATCACGCATACACCATACAGTTTAATAGTTAACTAATAATTTAACTATTAATCAACATCTCATAATCAAATTCACATTTTAATGATTATGATGTCATATGAATTATATATCATGCACACCAATGCATGCGTACCTGGTCTGCAGAAAAGGCAACACCTGTATACCTGTACAAATGACAGTGGACCCACACTAACCGATTATCAAATGTATCAACTACCTCCCTATCAGTAAAAACTGAACAGGTAGCGAGACGTCCAAAACATTTGATCCTCAGATCAAAACAATCTAGCTTACTGTTAAAAGTAGTAACCACACGGTTGTATATATTACAACAACCATCCATGGAGAGCCACAGCTCGTTAAGTAAACCCCACCGGTAGATTTAGGGCATCGAACCCAAGGTCATCACTATGTGACCCTTCGTCTCAAGTTAGTGGTCCAAACACTTCAACATCATAAGTGTAATCAATATATCAATAATGATTGATATGCTCAATGTCATGTCAACTTTTAATGCACTCTAAGTAGCATATCCAATAATCATCCACATAATCAATTTATTAATTATTGATTATCATGCTTAGTTGTCATGCCAATTCATCATGCAATAAAGGAAACTAATCAATCAATCATCAACATAAACTATTCTCAAATAAATTATATATCAATTTATATCTCTACCCAACCTGGCCCAATTTTTGTGTCTCGGCTCAAACAACTCAACAAAGACACAAATAAACAATAGTTCTCTAACAAACATTAATCTTCTTTACCGAGTAACTATTTAGTCAAATTATGATATCCAATTATGAGATATAGTAGGGTCTCACACACCCAACAACAAGAGCTTAAGTGAAGTCTGTAGGGTGTGCCCTAACTCATTTTAATTCACTAATAAATATACGACTTGTAAACCAACAAGTCAAATGCCAAGACAATGGCCAATATCAATTCATATAGAAAATAGCTCAAAAGGAGCATTACTGGAAATTAGTCATGTCATCACAAATCTGCTCTATTAGCAAAGAAAATTGGCAACTAATGTGCCATCACACCCATTTTGGGTATCATTCCAATTAATTGAATACATATGATTTACCTTTCAATAACAATAATATAATTTATCATGTGACTTGTTTAATAAGTCAAATTTTGACCAGAACGGCCAATCATGCATTTACTACTTAATTCAGTAAATAAATCATCTTCGGCAGTTAAACATGCCATAATATTCATCTTTGGTACTAAATCGTACCCATATAGCAATCCATAAACATGATGCACAACCAAGCATCTCAGGAATGCATACAATCGAAGCATATAATCTTTAACTAATCTTTATTATAATAATAACCAAATGATTATTTAATTAAATTATGATGTCCGATTATGAGAAGTAGGGCCACACAATAATCAAACAGATTATATGAATTCACTAGAGGATGCCCTAATTTATTTTCATTAATCATTAACTCACATTTAGTAATCAACCGGTAATTATCAATGTCATTACCCAAATCGTTACTTAATCAAATTATGATTTCCAAATTATGAAAGTAAGGTCATACAGACAATCAACCAAGAGATTATGTGAAATCTCTAAAGTGTACCCTAATTCATTTCAATTAACAACATTTCCTTTACTTGAAAAATAACAAGTAATTTGTCAAACCAATGGCTAACAACAACACAAAATAAATAGCTCAAACAAGCATCACCGGCATCTAGATGTGCCATCACAATTAATTTGTGTACCGTTCTAATTATGGTACCAACTAATTGAACAACAGTTCACTATCATAATCAATAAGGTGTTACCTACAAAATTAAGGTTTCACACACCATCACTAAAATAATAAGTCAAATAAGGTAACCTTACCTTACACAATTAATTAAATAAATCATTCTCACAATTCCACAAATTATACAACAAAGGACTAATGACAATACCACAAGACTAGGATCACAAATCACCCACCTGAATTCCGTGCATCCTAAACTACCACGAGTACCTCACCACCTCACCACCTAAGCGGGCGAAGAGAAACTCAAGACAGTTTCTCAACTAACAGAGAGAACTGAGAGAGAGATGTTGCGGATGAGAGAAATGAGAGTTGGGGGGTATTTATATAAAACACTGCCGAGCCCTCGCCAGAACCGTCGAGCGCTCGGCAAGGCACGCTGATCGCTTGGTGGTGTTTTCCACAAACTTCCACCAAGTTCTCAATTCTTCGCGTGGCTTCTTCTCCTGCCACCAGATGCTGCCATGTGTCACCATCCTGGCCATTTGATCAAAATAGATCAACGGCCAAAATCTTCTCACTCAACAAACTTCGAGAATTAACCAAAAATACTCCAGGACTGAGAAAAATACTACGTACTCGTAGTGGAGAATACTATTTTCCCATTGGCTTAAAACCAATCTTGAAAATAAAATAAAACACGAAAAATTTTCGAGGCCTCACAGTTTGGATCAAAAAATTATGATAATATTATGGATGATTCTTGGAAATTGGTAAAGTGCACTATCTGCATATGACGTTTTCATTTTATTTCTCAAATTTTGGATCAAGATTTTACTATATATATATCATGTCATGATGAAGAGTTTTTGAATATAAATTGCTTTGCTCTACCGTGTGAATGAGTATTTGTGGGATTTGATTTAACGTGTTCATTTTTTAATTTACGAAGTTTCGGTTTGAGATTGGTTTGCCTATATATATTGTTCAAACTCATGAATATAGATCTCTATATATATTTATTGGTTTTTGATTTTGATCTATATATTTTAATGTATATTGAAAGTTAAAGAGTAAAGTTATGCATATACCTATTGATCTATAATTTCGATAACAGCAGATATATATAAAAGGTACGTTGGATTTAACACACACTACTACAAAAACCTTAATAGACATCACATTTTCATTATCAGTTTTTAAGAAAACTGATGTTGTAAAAATTTAGATATCGGGTGATTTATCGGCCGATATTTCAAGTATTTAACATATCACCAAAATTTTAAACTGATATATAAAAATATGCACTTGGACTATCTACATCCTAAAAACTGATAACTATAAGCTTAACTGATAACTTAAGTTGACCTAAAATAAAAAGGCACTAACTTTTCCTAGTACGTGACTTAGACTTAGACTTATAATTAGACACAATCAACCCCCCCCCCCCCCGACTTAGACTTTGTGAAGAACGAATCTGATAATACTCTCACTCTCTCTCGCACACACTCACTCTCTCAGACCGCGTCGAAATCCTTCAAGCTAGCTATCCCTCTCTTTGCTGGTCTTGGCGAAGTCGTGGTTCTAGCATCAAGGCTGTGTCCGCCACTATAGATCTACTAAAAGGTATGGGTTCCAGCCTTTATGTTTCCTCTGTCTTCTATGTTTCCTCTATCTCTTCCTCTCCATCTTCTCTGGCTTCTATTTACTGAAATTAGGGCTTCTGTAGATTTGGTTTTTTCTTTGGGTTTTTGATAATTTTCAGAAATTTCCCACATCATATGTAAGGTTTTACTCTTAATTAGTCATTTAGTTGGGTGTTCGTTGCTGTAAAAGCATCTCATGTTTTTTTTTTTTTTCTGAACATGTTTTTCTGTTAAGATTATAAGCCTGAAGGACAGCATGTGCCATACCTTGAAAAGTATTTTAATGTTAGCAAACTTGTTTACATTATGTAAGCTCTAAAGGCTTTTAGCCTCCATACGGGTATTATTTAGGGAAAAAGGGCTTTTGGATTTGGCATGAAATGACATCAGTTTGGATTCGGTGGTGTTTTGTCCTGAGACCTCAAATTTTGTCAATGTCTTAACCTGCATTATCTCTCACAAATGATTTTCAAATTTTGTCAGCGTTGGTGCATTGCAAGTTAAGCATTACCTTTTGCTTCACTGTTTATGACTCCATTGATATTTTGTTGTTGATGCAGATTGAGACAGTATATGACTATGGCCAAGAAGATAGTATATGACTAAAAACCTGCATATTTTTCTTCACAATAAATAAATGTTAACAATTTTATTATTTGCTTAGTCATTTGAATTGTCAAACTGATTGGATGGTCTATCATTTTTTAGGGCTTTATACTTTATTTTAGTGTTTCTAAATATTTATTCAGGATATCTTGGTTGGGAGTAGAATAACATACAAACCAAACAAAGGAATATATTGCTAACCTAGGTATGTTTTCTAACTATTCTCCTTGATCATTTGACTGCATGATTTGACTGCTTGGTTTGATATGAATTAAAGCTTAATAGGTAAACGTAATATATTGATGTATGATTTGAATGAATAAATGATCTTAGGCATTAGTTTCACAACCTGATTTCTAGGCTAGGATGATTGGAATGCTTCTTTGAATGATAAATCATGGATGATATTGGCTTTGTTTGATTGCTAAATCATGGATGATGTTGGCTTTGTTTGTTGAGCTGTGTTTAATAAATATTTTCATTATAAAATATATGCTTGAATTGTGATTTGGTATTGAACCTTAAAGGACTGCATATAAGTTGATTGCTTATTTGAAACATTTTTGGGTAGGAAAGGTGAGGCAAGTATGTGTTTACCACTTTCTGTATGTGCGTAAATAACTTGTTAAGCTGTTCGGTTCTTAGGAGCTAAAAAAATTGTATTTTACCTCAATTTTTTATTGAATTGGTGTATCTTTATGAGAAGTTGGTTTGTTGTAATAGCAATGGAAAAGGCCTGGATGTATGCTGATAGAAGGACAAAGGAGTATGTGGATGGAGTTAAGAATTTTTGAAATTTGCATTAAGGAATGCTGCCAATCCCAACTACATTCACTGTCCTTGTGAGAAATGTGGGAACTTAAGTAAGAATACTGTTAGGGTAATAAGGGAGCATCTTTACTTTAATGGAATTGATCATCGATATAAGAATTAGTTTTGGCATGGTGAAGGTTATGTTCATCATGGCCACGGTACGGAACATGGTCTCTTTGGGTCTGAAACAGTAGATATGTGTGAAGGTGCTTTTGATAATTTTAGTGGTGATTCGGATGAGTTTTGTAGTTTTGTTGAGGAAGGAGTGAAACCCTTATATATTGGTTGTGATAGATACATCAAGCTATTTGCATTGGTTAGATTATTTAATTTGAAGGCAACACATGGGTGGACTGATAGTAGCTTTTCTAATTTATTGGTTGCTTTCGGAGATATGCTGCCAAATGGTAATCTGCTGCCCTTATCTATGTATGAGGCGAAGAAGACACTTGCTTCTTTAGGAATGAGTTATGAGAAGAAACATGCATGCCCAAACGACTGTATATTGTATAGGAATGAGTATGAAGATGAAACAAGGTTCCCGAAGTATGACCTCTCTCGGTGGAAGGTCAACAGGAAATCAATTAAGAAAGAAGGTGTGCCGGCAAAAGTCTTGTGATATTTTCCACATATTCCAAGGTTTAACCAAATGTTTAAATCTTGCGAGGCAGCAGAGAACCTAACTTGGCATGCTAATCACAGAGTGAGTGATAGAATGATACGTCATCCAGCCGATTCTCCAGCTTGGAAGTTGGTTGATCATAAGTGGCCAGATTTTGGTAGTAAGCCTAGAAATCTAAGGCTTGCCCTTTCGGCTTATGGGATTAATCCACATAGTTCCCTAAGTAGCCGATATAGTTGTTAGCCCGTCCTCTTGGTGACTTATAACCTTCCTCCATGGTTGTGCATGAAGCACAAATTTATGATGTTAACTTTCCTGATTTCGGGTCCAAAGCAGCCGGGAAATGATATAGATGTTTATTTACAACCATTGATTGAGAATTTGAAAGCACTATGGAAAGGAATTGACGGAGTCTACGATGGATTTAGAAAAAACTCGTTCACTTTGAAGGGTGCTCTTTTATGGACAATCAATGATTTCCCGGCCTATGGTAACCTGTCTGGCTACACGGTGAAAAGGTATAAAGCATGTCCCATATGTGGAGAAAACACGGATGCTGTTAGGTTGCAACATGGTAGAAAAATCTGTTTTTAAGGCCATCGAAGATTCTTACCACGCCACCACCCATATCGGAAACAAATGGCTGCCTTTAATAACCAATAAGATTTTCGTGAGGCACCTGCACCTCTAAGTGGAGAGGAGGTCTTAGAAAGAGTTTCAGGTACCAATTGTAATTTTGGGAAGAAAATTGGAAAGAGCAGTGTTGGTGGTGAAGGCCATGCTCTGTGTTGGAAGAAAAGATCAATATTCTTTGATCTTGAGTATTGGAAGTCTCTTCACATTAGCTATGCCCTAGATGTAATGCACATATATTGAGAAGAACGTGTGTGAGAGTCTTATTGGAACGTTACTAAACATTCCAGGCAAGACTAAAGACGGGGTTGCTGCTCGATTGGATCTTATGGAAATGGGGGTCAGACTTGATTTGGCCCCAGAGATTGGGAAAAATATAACCTTTTTACCTGCTGCCCCGTTTACGCTATCTAGGGATGAGAAAAGATCAATATGCAAGTCTTTGTTGGGTATAAAGGTCCCACAAGGTTACTCTTCTAATATCAGTAAACTAGTTTCCATGTAAGAGTTGAAACTCTTTAGTCTTAAGTCTCATGATTGCCACACCATGATGCAACAACTGTTGCCAATCGCCATAAGGTCGGTGTTGCCCAAGCATGTGAGATATGCGATAAGCAGGCTATGTTTCTTCTTTCATTCTCTGTGTAGCAAAGTGGTTGATGTCGCCAAGTTAGATAAGATATAATCTGATCTTGTAACCACACTATGCTTTCTTGAGAAGGTTTTCCCACCTTCGTTCTTTGATATAATGGTTAACTTGACTGTTCACCTTGTAAGAGAGGTTCGATTATGTGGCCTTGTTTATTATAGATGGATGTACCCATTTAAAAGAGGCATGAAAATGTTAAAAGGTTACATTCGGAACCGTAATCGACCGGAAGACTGCATTGCTGAACGTTTTATTAGTGAGGAAGCTGTTGAGTATTGCTCAGAGTATTTGTCTGAACTTAATGCCATTGGTCTCTCGTCTCCGCACATGGGTGTTTCAAAAGGAAGTAGACCCGTATCACGTGCTAGGGTAATTTCAGTTAGCCATGAAGAATGGGAACAAGCACACCGGTGTGTATTAGAGAATGCCTCTGAAATTGACCCTTATGTGGAGTAAGTTTATTTATCTGCCACTGAGACTTATACCATATTACAATAAAGTTTCTTTTCAATTAAGCATCATTTACATGGTTTTTGTTTTTATGTCCTTTGTTAAAGATTACACAAGGCCTACTTGAAAAATATTTATTCAAGTAAAAAGAAGAGTGAAAAGTGGCTGCTTGAAGAGCACAACCGCCTATTTTTCTACTGGTTACGTGACAAGGTATTATTTCATGGTCTTGAGACTCTTGACAATTTGTAATTAATAATTTGTAATTAATTAATCTGATTTCCTATAGATGGTAGAGGAAATAGCAGATGAGAATGACATCACAGAGTCAGTGAGGCGGCTAGCTCAGGGTCCACCTATGAGTGTTCTACATTATGAGGGTTATGAGATTGGTGGGTGCCGATTTCACACGAAGGGACGTGATAACATATGTTCTGTCCAAAATAGTAGGGTTAGCTTGGTGGCCAACACAATGTAGGTGGCGAGTGCGAAAGATAAAAACCCCGTTTACACGGAGATGTGTTTCTATAGGTTCATCCAAGAAATTTGGGAGCTTGATTAAAAAGACTTTCAGGTGCCTTTATTTAAGTGTCAATGGGTAAAGAATAACAAGGGTATAAAAACAGATAACCTAGGGTGTATTTTGGTTAACCTAAATAGGATAGGTAACAAGAGAGATGTTTTTGCCTTGGCTGCCCAAGTGAAGCAAGTATTTTATGTTGAAGACCCAGCAGACTCTAACTGGTCCGTTGTACTTGCTGCCCCAAATAAAGAGTCACTACAAGAAAAACCTTAATATATATCACTATTTTAATATCAGTTTTTCTATAAACCGATATTATAAATTTTTAGATATCAGTTAATTTTTTAAACGATGTCTTAAGTTATTAACATATCACCATTTTTTTTTTTCGATATCTTAATTTTACATTTTTTATTAACAAATAGATAAAACTGATATGTAAAAATCATAACTGATAACTATATTTCACCTTAAAATCACGTTTCCCCCGACTTAAAAATTTTGGCTGAGTTTCCTAACCCAAGTCACGATATCCCTCACTGGCCTCTCGATCAAACACACACATTCCCTCACACTCGCATCGCACGCCTCCCTCGACCCTCAGCCTCTAGCTCTCTCTCTCTCTCTCTCTCTCTCTCTCTCTCTCTCTCTCTCTCTCTCTCTCTCTCTCTCTCTCTCGCCATCGTCGCCAGCTCTCTCGCTGTCGCCGCCAGATCTCTCCCCGTCGCCGTCGCCATAGCTCTCTCTCTCTCGCCGCATCCTCTCTCGTCTCATCCATCTCTCTGTCTCACGCAGTCGCCGTCACCGTCGCCATCGCTATCGCCATCGCCGTCGTCTCCCTCCCTCCGTCTCACCACCATCCTCTCTCTATCTCATCGTGGCCTCCATCTCTCTGTCTCACCACCATCCTCTCTATTTATAACCCATCGTCCGTCTCGACTCTCACCTAGTCACCAATCGCCAATCTAAGGTAATTTTTAATTTAGGTTTCTGTTTAGGGATTTCGGTAATTTTTAATTTGGGTCTCTGTTTAGGGATTTAAGTAATTTTTAATTTGGGTTTCTGTTTAGGGATTAAGGATGTAGGGTTTCGATTTCTATGTTCTCTGTTAGGGTTTCCAAGTTACATTTTGATTTAGTGATTTTGATGCTAAATTTCTCCAATTTTGTCTCAGATTTTGTACAAATGAACAAGCAGATATTTACTTTCTTGGGTGAGTACTTCCTCCATGTGTTGGTCCTATATCATTCTAAGTTTCTTCCTTAACATAATCCACTTCGGCATATGCGTTCAGTGGCTTTGTATAGAAAAAATTGCATATGGGTAGCCACAGATTTCCTAAGGCATTTCATCATGTAGATTACCTTGGGAAACCCATTAGAAAGATCTTATTATCTCTTCATTGTTTGATGTACAATATATTCTATAGAGAAACACTAATTCTTTCCATCAGTAATATCTGGCTTGAAGAAGCCCTAAGTGTATTGCAGTTTGGTATGTTGATTGAATTCCTTTTTGAAAAGTTCCCAAACTCGGATGATGTTAGTGACTGTGAAACAGCCATTGGTGGTCTGCAGGTAAGTGATTCTCACTATCCTTTTGTCATTTAAATTTCTAGCCACATCCCTCATTTTGCATTATGACCGAGCGGTTACAAGTAATTAGTGATTCAATCATGTCCTTTTTTTAATTGGATCAGCTTCATGCTCTATAAGACGATATTAAGCTCTTTATGCCCATGAACAAAGACGACTTCTCAATTTTGTTTTTCTGTTGTATTCCATTGGGGTGAGCCAAGGACTAAATTGACTGATAGTTGGGCAGAGCCTTCATTAGACAGGAAGTGACACATTTTTATGCCGTTCTTTTGTGGTTAATGGCATTCTGTGATGAGTGGATGATTGAATTATCAAAACTAAGCATTGTCTTATGATACTGTACTTTTATTGTATTATTGTTATTACCACATTCTGTTTTGTGCTTTAAGATGACTCAAAAAATAAAATTAAATAAATCATTACTTAATAGTGACTTTAACTGAGTGGTATTCTATTAGGCATTTTATAAGGTATCAAAACAGAGATTTGATAGTGATCCTGATTTTAAGGAGAGAGCACAGCTGGCTGTGGTTCGCCTTCAGGTGAGTTAAGAAACACATGAGGTTGATGTCGTTGTCCATGATGTAAGAAAGCATTTAAAATTTTGGGACACTGCCGTTTGAATTTATCTTTGTATCTTGTTTGTATTTTGAACTTTATTTTCAGGGTGGGGAACCCAAGTACCACAAGGCATGGGTGCAAATCTGTGAAATCAGCTATAAAGAATCACACAGGGTATATCGATGCCTTGGAGTTCATTTAGAGGAAAGGGTATGTTCTAGCTTTACAGGCTACAACTTACTGGTTTTCTTTTCTTTTCTTTTCTTTTCTTTTTTCTTTTGGGATAAGAATCAAGAATTGTATAGAAAATAAGTTAAAAAGTACAAGTAATGAGAGAAGGACGAGTAGTCCATCCAATGCTAACAGAAGCTTTTGAAATATGTACTTCATTATTAGCATGCAAGCTTTTTTTTTTTTTTTTTTCTGAGTGGGCCATTAGAAAATTTTGTACTTCTTGGTTTCCTCCTAGATTGGGCAATAAAGGAAGACTTGTTGTTTGTGCAATTACTGTATGATTACAACAAGATGATGTCTTAATGCATATTATTGCAAGACAATGAAGATAAAATTAGTATATATTCTGATTGGCTCATTTGACATAAGGGTAGTGATGAGAATAGTCATTAAACTTGTTTTTTGGTTGTTTGAGTTTGGGGGTGAAGGAGTTTCAAGTAGTTTGACAAGAAGGTAATCTATAGCTGAGCAATGCAATGTTCTCCATCAGTTTGGGTAGCCACAGATTTTCTTTTTACACTCTCACTTGCAGCTGAGAATACCAAAAAATCAAGAGGCTTCTTCAGAAGGAGGGGAATGCTTGCTATTCTACTACTGTCTGGTTTGCTAGCACTATTTTTCATCATGTTTGCCTATTGGTGGCTTATGAAACAGAGAAAGACAAAAGGTATGAGAGTTTCATCGCTAGTGAAAATAAATTCCATGAAGGAGAGACAATTTATTTGGTCCATTAGTGTTTGTAATTAATTTTTATCATTATATTGTCAATTTTCTCAGGTGAGTGAGAAGAAAATGGTGCAGACAATACTTTCATTTAATTGATTGCATTTAGTCTGTTGTGGCAGATGAGCTAGAGGACACTAGTGGACACCCAGATTTGCAATTTTTCCATCTGAGTGCAATAATAGCTACAACAGACAACTTCTCTCTGGCTAACAAACTTGGAGGAGGTGGTTCTGGCTTTGTTTGTAAGCTAAAGTCCCAATTTAGAAATGAAATTGTGCTAATTGCGAAACTTCAACTCAGGAATCTTGCATTAGACTCTGTGCCTATCTCTGTCTGTGTGTTTTCTTTTAATTCGTTTTGTTTGGTGAATATGTTGTACTGTGAGGACTATGTTGTGGTCAATAATTTGGTTTATTTGTTTGTTATTGGGTGCAGAATTATCTTTTTCATTACTCATTTACTTTTAAATCTTAGTGTAGGCTTAATATTTAGGATAACTATAAACTTTTGATTCCTAGCCTTTTCAATAGGTTGTGATTCTCCGATTCTAGTATGATACAACAACCATTTGGGTTTTACTGAAATTGTTAGATTGGTTACTAAGGAAAAAGAAAAGAAAAATACCATTTTGCATGCTTAAAATTAATATTAGAACTATCAGAAAATGAAAGTGACATTGTATATATATATACAGAACTATATATCAGCTTGCTAACAATTGTTTCTCATAAGGCTGGAATTGAAATCTTTAAAAAAGATTGAATTTGATGTTTGAAATTAATGACTTGGTATGTAGGATTTGAAATATCAAAACTACAAGAGTTCAGAGATATATGAACAATAAGTAAATCTTATTTACCTTTTCTATGGACCCAATTTTTTACTTATTTCTTTTAGTAAATAAGATACTCAAAAATTGTTGTTATCCATACATTGGTGAGTGAGATTGTTCTAAACTCACGCATTATATGTTATATTAGATTAGATTGATGTTACAACAGAACCTTTGGACTAATTAATAGCTCTCCAATGAAACTAACCACTTCAACTATATTGGTATGTCGGATATGAAGGAAGAGAAAAGTACAAATCATGCATGCACCTCTAGTGAACCTATACCTCATTTGGAAGTAGTAAACCAAATTTTTCATCCATATTGTGCTACACAACCATTGGACCACGTGCATGTAAATACCTATTTTGGGCGTGTAGAGAGACAAATGTTAGACAATATTACAAATAGAGTCCTATCTATTCTCATCACTATTCTTTCTTTTCAGGTAAGCTTTACAGAGGAGTATATGTGGAACATTGGTGCATTTATAAGTTCTCTTTTGCTGGAAATTAAAGCCCTTATGGGTTTAAAAAAGTGTAAGTGGCACAAATTACTCGTGTTTCCTATATTGTTATTTGTGGGATAAGCTAGATAAAGGTATCTTGCTCCTTCATATCAATACAGTTATTTCTGAACCATTCATGAGTATATATATATGGATTGTATATTAATATGTACCATCTTACATAATATGGACTGTATATTAAATTGTGATATATAACTTAAATTGATATTTTGTCTAAACTAGTGCTATTAGACAATTTAATGGGGTTACGGGAAGGAAAGGTCCGAAATCACCAACTTGGAAGCATCTCTATGTAAGTGTCTATGTATTACGTAAGTCTTTAAATTTCTTATGTCTTACACATTAGACTAATTTAATTAAGTATAACTCTATGTAATTTCATTTGCTTGTCTGTAGTGTCCTAAACAACCGGATGGTGTTGAATGTGGATATTATGTCATGAGGTACATGAAGGAAATAGTTGAGGACACAACCCTTGCATATGAGTCGCAGGTTAGAATACTTACTCCTATTGGGGCAGTTGACTGGTATATTTTGCTATCCTTTGTACAGTTCTAACTTAGGAAACTTGTAAAAGGGAATTACAGGAGGAAGGGATGGCCTAGCTAGGATACTAGTTTGTTGCTGGTTTTTAAGACTTTGTTTTCTGGCTTTGCATCTTTTTAATTTTTTCTGTGTATGTGTGTTTGGGTTGGTGCTGTGTGCATTAAAGAGTGTGTTTGGGTTGATGGTCTGCATTTCTCTTCTATTTCCATTATTTTTAACTTGCATTATTGCTGAACTATAGGCTGATACTGTGACTACTCATTTATATGATCCATTTTTTGAATCATATATATGTGCAGCCATTTGAAAGCCCTTGCTGAATGCAAGAAACGTAGGCCATCTGAAAGCCATTTGAATCATATATATGTGCAGCCATCTAAATTCAATACTTGATGCAATCTTATTAATGCTTTTGGCCTATATTTTCTTAATGCCCTTTGGGATCCTTGCTGAATGCACTTTTCGATACTTTGGGATCCTTGCTGCAATCTTATTAATTAATGCACTTTTCTTTCTTGTTTTCAGTGGAGTCACCTGAAAAACAAGAGGAGCAGTTACACACATGGAACAAATAGATGAAGTCCGGGTTGAATGGGGAGATTATGTTTTCATGAATTTTATTTAGACTAACATGCATATTTTTCGTACCTTTTTGAGCATTTTGTTGTAGATATGAAGATATATACTAGCTAGTTCACATTCAAATCTTTTGTATAGGCAGAATTTAGGCCTAGCTGAATTGCACTGTCATGCCTTCATTATTTTTGTACATGTTGGCATGTGTTTAATTAGGATCTAGCTAGCTAGAGATGGATTTTGTGAAGGTTATGGAGATAGGCAAGTGATTTTGAGGTATACATGATGAGGGCTATCCATATTTTTATATGGATTTGTAATCTTATTTTGTTAACTTCATTACTGAGTTTGGATGTTGGATTTATTTATATAAATGGAAGAATTTAAGTTGGATTACTTTAGAAGCTTAGTAATTGTTGCGTGGATGCATATTTACCAATTAATTTTTATCAATATCAGAAGCCTATTGCATATCAGATTATGTAAAAATGCAACGATAAGGAATGATGTTTTAACATCATTTAAAAAACAAAAAACCGATATTTAAAGGATACTTTTATATCAGATTTCAAGTACCAAACCGATATGTTATACACCTTTTATATCCGATTTTAAGTACAGAACTGATATGTTATACACTTTTTATATCCGATTTTAATTACAAAACCGATATCTTATACACCTTTTATATCAGATTTTAAGTACCAAACCGATATGTGATACACCATTTATATCCAATTTTAATTACAAAACCGATATACTATACTCATTTTATATCTGATTTAAGTACCAAGACGATATTGAATACATTTTTTATATCAGTTTCAAAATTACTAATGATATCATAAGTATCTTACATATCGGAATGCAGTTTTTAAGATATCAGAAATGATTAATATCTGATAACGATGGTGGTATATCATATCAGATTATCAAACAAATACGATATCTAATATAGTATAGACATCAGTGTATAACCGATATGTAATATGGGAGAATAGATATTAGCACTCAATATATTGGTTGGAAACCTAAATAGATATCGGTTTATCACTGATATATATTAAGGTTTTTCTTGTAGTGAGTACAATAATGGTGTTATTGAGGATGAGGTAGGGGACACAGTTTGTGACCTTCAATCCTTTGCTAATGGGCTGCCATTGGTAGAAAAATTTGATGACCTCATGGGTGAGGATAGTAACACTTACAAGAGAGATAATTGTGAGGGCATTTGGATTGACCACTCGAAGAACAAAAATTGAATAATGCTTGTTTGTAATTTTAATAATTTCTTGTATTTGTTTTTAAGCTTGTAACACAAATTCTTAAGCTTGTAATTTAATGCACTTGTGATTCTAATTGTGCTGCAAGGTATTCTAACTTGCATTCGCAGATTATCATTAATTATCTTGCACATGAGGATATGATTCTAATTGTGATGCTGTCTATTCTAACGTGCACTTGCAGATTATCATATAATTGTTATGTCTATTAAATTTCATATTATCATTAAATTTAACATTTGTGCTAGCTTCTGCTCTCAACAGGCTATCATGTGATGGCTACCCCGAGACGAAAGAAAGGTGCAATGACCAAGACTAATACCAATGCTGCTTTGAAGGCGAAGATAGTAGCAATACTTCTGAGGAAGGCCAAGACTCCATCACCAGCAAAGACAAAGGCCAAGACTGCTGCCACCTAAAATCCAAAGGCTAAGACTGCTGCCACCTCAGATCCAAAGGCCAAGACTGCTGCCACCTCAAATCCAAAGGCCAATGTTGTCTCACCAGCGAAGGAAAATGAAGCCTCAACCAAAGCTTGTTCGAGTTCAAAGACGACTCTTACTTCTGTTGCTGATTCTAGATCCACTCGAGGTGTTACAAAGATGCATGGAATTGTTTTGAAGAAAGCGTTAGGAAGAAAGATGAAGGTTGAGTTTAATACTCATAGCATACCTGTGGGAGAAACACGCCAGACGCTGGCTTCATATGTAGGTGTTTTGGCAAGGACTACAGTGCTAATTATTTATAAGAACTGGCCCAAAGTGCCAGAAGATCTCAAAAACAAAATATGGGAAGATGTTCAGGTATTTATAAATTGTGATCATTAATTAGTCAATATTTTAGGAGGTATTTATTTGATTCAATCTTTTAAGAGGTATTTATCTAATAAACATTGTTGCTCATGCCTTGGATGTAGGGTGCATTCGATCTTGAACCTTGCAGCAAGAAAAAGATTCTGTCTTCGGCCGGAATTAAATGGAGGTCATTTAAGACTGCTCTAACAACCAAGTTCATTCTGCCATTCATAGATGATCCAAAAGCTCTTGAAACTCGGCCTGTGGAATATGACTACATTGAGGCGGCCCATTGGACGCAGTTTGTTGCGGGCCGATTGAATGATGAATTTTTGGTAAGTAATGGACTTTCTAAATACCCTACTGAATTTCTTGACTATTATCTTGTGCATTTAAACAAAGATGAATTATAATATTCGATAATTGCGGTGCTGTCTTGAGTGTAGGCACTGCATGAGACTCAAAAAGAGCGAACCAGCAAGACTAAGCACCATCATAGGCTGTCACGAAGGGGATATATTGGATTGGAGGAGGAATTGGTAAGCATTTTACCTATTTGAAGTTCATATGCATAGAATTAGTAAACAAGCACGCGAGCAGATGATGTGTTGAATTTTCTATTAGACTAATTAATTAACCTATTATTTAATTGTATGGACAGCGGAAAAAAAATGTAGCAGAGGACAGCGGAAAAAAAATGTAGCAGAGGATGACCTTGACCGTTCTGTGCTGTGGAAGAAAGCACGTGAAGATTCAAATGGCAACTTGGATGAGGAAGTTACTTCGGTGGCCAAAGTCATAGTAAGTACAACGATGAAGGGTATTTGCGTCAGTTTGAGCTAAATTGGATAGGAACGTGATATCATGTGTCATTGGCAGGATGAGCTGTTGGAAAAGAAGAAGCACGGAGACTTGAAAGTGGATGGTGCAAACGATGTTTTAACCATGGCTCTAGAGACTCCTGAGCATGCAGGTAGGGTTAGAGTTGTGGGGGGGAATGTCAACCCTTCAACTTACTTCAATCTCCTTAAAAAACCGAGGGAAGCCATTTCACGGGATGAGGTGGTGATAATGCTGCGAAAAGAACGTCAAGAGCTGTTGGAAAGGATTATTCTATTAGAGAAACAGAACAATGAGAATGCACCAATTACTCCAAAGCAAGAGTTGGCATCTGACAAAGCAAGCTGCCACATCCGGAAAAGCAAGTTGCGGAAGTTGTGGTTGAACAGGTAGAAGAAGTTATGGAGGTGGATGAGAATGCTGAAAAAGTAATGTCCTTGAGTCTCTCTTTAGTTGTATTTTTTGGCTGTAGAAAAAAAAAATTGTTTGGAGGTTTTGCTCATTGAATTTCATTACCTCACATACTTAGTAGGTGCATTAAATTTATATTTTGATATGTAAACATTCCTTTCCTATCAAAACAATGTTTAAAAATTGGGCTTATCTACCTCTCTCATATTGTGAACCACTCAACTTAGCCTAGCTGTGTGTGATTACTTGTATATGTGTAAATTATTTGGCAGGGCGAATCGTGCAAGTTGGCTGTAGGTTGCATTACCAACATGATTGCGTATGGGACTGTGTTTGAGAGGGCAATGCACGGTGTACCTTTGGGTGAGGGCAACGTCCGGGTTTCTGTTAACATTGTTATAAAAGAGGATGCCTTGCTTCCAGTTCCGGTAAGGGATGAGCTACTAAAGGTTGGGCAAGCTTTAGGAAGCCTTGTGGCTTGGCCGAAGAAACTAGTTATTCAGAATTCTGAGAAGGCATAATTTCCATTTGTACGTTCCTTGAATAATTTGAATGGTATTTATGTTTGAAATTTTAATAAAATGTCAACTGAGTGGTGAAGGTCGTACCTAATCTGTTTGTGAAATTGTCATTTAAGTTCTTTTATTTTTTAACTAATCTGTTTGTTAAATTGTACAGTAAAGAACAGAAAAAAAAAAAAAAAAAAAAAAAAAAAACACTTCTGCGATGGTGAAGGAGTTATTCAAGAAAGATGATGAAGCCGGAAAGAGAGTGCCAATGGACTGCAAGATGCTGTATCGGTTTGCAAAGGAAGCAATGGTGTCTAGTGGGAGAGCTATCATGAGGGACATAGAAGATGAGGTATTTGTAGAAATCCGCAGACTGTACATTTTGTGGGAGGATATTACTAACCTTTTGGAGATGCAAGAATTACCAGCCAATTGCCTAGTGGTTTACGTTAGGTAAATAAGATGATTAAGGTGATGTTGAATTGTATTTTGTCAAGTCAAATGTTGTGCTATCTTTTTAACTCTATTAATTGATTAGGCACCTATATCATAAACTTGTGAAAACACACCTGCATGAAATGGTTGGGTTTGTGGATCCGGGACGCATATCTGCTGGAGTTGGACCATTGGATCGAAGATCAACCTATATGGCAAAGCGTTTCAAGCAAGGAAAATGCGATAGGATATTTTTGGTGCCGTACAATACTGGGTAAGGCTATTTAATTGATTAGTGTGGGTGTGCGTGAGTCTATTTTATACTTCCCATTTGATGAATGTTAATTACTCGCTCATTCACTTTGAAAGGTCCCATTGGATTTTGACAATAATTAAGGAAGATAAAGACATAGTCTATATCATGGACCCCCTCCTGAAATGTACCTGTGACCAAGAGTTGATGGAAGTTGTCAACACGTAAGTTGCTCTTTGCTTTCATGTTTTTTATTATGTTGTATATATGCGCTGTTAATTTTATTTTTTGGATATAACTGTTTTGCCTTGTTTTATTAGTGCTATTAGACAATTCCATGTTGTTACGGGTATGAAAGGTCGACCTAAACCTCAATGAAAGCATCTTGCTGTAAGTGTTCCATTTATATTACTTGGGTTAACATGTTTCTTAGTGTCAAGATTCGATGAAATACAATTAATTAATGCATAATAACTGTCTTATTTATCATTGGATTTAGATTGTGTATAGTGTCCAAAACAGCCAGTAGGTGTGGAGTGCGGGTACTATGTAATAAAGTTCATGAAGGAGATAATTTCGGATCCAAACCTTGCATATGAGACCAAGGTAAGATTTCAATAATTAACGTTTTCAAAAATCTAGTCAATGACAGAAATCAAGATCTGAACCTTGCATGTTAATGTTGTTGAGTTGAGCTTTAGATTATCATCTTTTGTTCTTGACTTTTTAAGTGGCTGACAAGTGGATGTTTATCTAGCTACCTTGGTTTTTTATTGCCTTTGGTTTTTTACTGCCTTTGGACAGATTATGTCTTGGTAATTTATTCTTCAATTGTTGTGGATATATAGTTTATCTAGTTAATTAGCTAGGTTGTTACTACCAATAGAAAGTTTGGTATTTTACTCTTGCATTGCAGGGATTTGTTTGAGATCTGCCTTTTTTATTTGAGTGATGAAATTAATTGATCGAGTTATGCAGGGATGAGTTCATCATTTATTATAAATGTTGTATGTTTTTAGTGGGTGAAGAATAAGCGATGCAGTTATAGTGAAGCACAACTTGAGGAGTTGCGGGTCGAATGGGGAGACCTTGTAACCTCTAAGTATATGTAACCTCGTTGGTATATATGTTTGTGGTACAGTCCGTGTTTTGCCATTTTGTGGATAGTTACCTCATTGAAGATATGCTGCCATGCCATCTTTTAGGTAAAAGAAAGGCTCAAGTTAGCACATGTGGTTATTAATTGAAGATATATTGCGTTGTGGTATTTTGTGTTTATGTGGGTAGATTTTTGAACAATGGTGGATGTTAGGGAAAATCTAAGTAAATTGCTGCCATGATGGTATTTTTTTATGTCTAGGCAGCTGGCTTTTGGAACTAGCACATGTGGATAATTAGGTGATTGAAAATATATACTATCTGGCCTTATGGTATTTTGTGGATATGTGGGCAGTTTTTTGAACAAGCTAGAGCAGCTAGATGTTAGGAAAATTAAATCTGGCTAATTCAATTGCTGCCATTGATTGATGGTATTTTGTTACCTCTAGATGTTAGCTTGATTAGTTGAATGAATGGCTAGCTTTTGGAACATATATGTACTTGAACAAATATTGATTAGTTAAATGAATGGATGGAATTTTTATGAATGGATGGATTTTGTGCATGAATTTTAAGATGTACAAATCATGCATTTTTCATGCCGGTTTTTGTGCATGAATTTTCAGATGTACAAACCATTTGTAACATCCAAATCCCATTAAAAAACTGACAGGAAAAATAGTTTACACATCAGTTTGGATGGAAATTGATGTCATGCTCTCATTTTCACATCCAAATGTCATTTAAATCTGATATCTCAAAAACAATTATACATGAGTTTGTGGATGGAATTTGATATCATGCGTAATTTTCACATCCAATTACCATAAAGACATGATATCTAAAATCCTTTCTACATAGTTCTAATATACCCACCGATGTTTAGTTACTTTTTTATATCAATTTTTCATCCAAATACGATATCATTAATTATAAACTTGCAGATTTTGTTGGCATTAACACATCTAAACTGAGTCAACAACGATGTTCAACCATTAATTTATATTAGTTTCAGGAGTTTTAATACATTGAAAGAACCTAAAAACGATATCCAATATTTTTTTAGATATTAGGCAACATGAAAAATCAGATGTATAATCACATTAAAGATATCAATTCTAAAGTGATATCTTTGGGGGGGACTTTAGATATCACGGCTGGACTTATCGGTTTTTAACCCAATAGATATCAGTGAATCACTGATATTTATTAAGGTTTTTGTAGTAGTGACATGTTTGTATATCTATATTTGTTCAGCTCTAATTTCCGCATAGCAATATCATGATCAAAAGAAAAGGCACTGATATCTATATATATATATATATAGAATTAAGGATCAGTATACGAATTAATATTACATATATACATATTAAATATTAAGTACATGCTCTCTACAATTAATCAAGGAGGCTTTGAAGTGTATATATTTTAAATTGCTTTTAATTAGTGATTGCCGAAATTGATGTATATATGTATCTAATTGCCTTGACATACATATGAATTATATGTATGGATCCACTTTTGATTTGAGATAACATATGGTTAGTTAATCTTTTGACTTGCCGTTTGTGGATTATGGATCAAGCATCAAGAATTTTGCATGATCGGCAATTTCATGATCTGAATGCTATCGGATGTATATATATATATACAGGCATATATATATAATTAATTAAAGATATAAAGCAAATATGATGATGAAACACTACTATCTCATCCATGTTTGATTGCTTTGATATATATATATATATATATATGAATGTGTTAGACTTAACTGCATGACCATGACATGTGTAATTAAAGCACTTATGGTCGATTATATGCATAGCTATTTGATCATAGAATACATAATTGATGTATCTGAAACTTATGAATATAGTGGCTTGAATATGAAGTTGAACCTGCAATAGGCCTTTCTTTGCTATAGATTTTTGGTTGCATATTGTTAGCCTTCCTATATACTTTGAAGTCATAGCTATCTATAAATATGTGTTGCTAAAGTATTCATCATATAGATTGATTATAAATTTGCTAAAGTTTCCATTATTTGCTATGTCATATAACTCTAGCATTATATTTCTAGCAATTACATGTTAATTAAAGCTTCTTCAGGTCTTGATCTCGCTCTAAGAAAACTCTAAAGAAGAATATATTGCCAAAGTGGTCCATTCATTTATAAATTTTCTTAGTTCAAGGATTTATTTTGATCAAGATTGCATTTTTGGATTATAACAAATAAAGGGAGGATAACTGTACTTGGTTCAATTCAAAAATGGCATGCACATTGCAATGTATATATACACAAATTTTTGAATATTTCTTCTTGTCCACAGGTGTAGAAATTTTCATGAATTTTGTATTTTATATGTTGGCTTTGTGATAAGGTTTTATAATTGCATTTTATTCTTTGCCCAAATGTGAGATTAATATTGCATACAAAATTTTTAAAGCTGAAAAGAACAATTAATATTTTTCTCGCATATTGTTTTGGTGTGTTTATATTTATATTCAGTCATGAACTCTTCTGATATGAATTATGCTTCCATTGATATAAGATTCTTATTTGGTTGTTTGGTACGTTGTTTTTCTTGTACCTATAAAAAATTTTGGAATACAATATCCATGAAAGAGTTTTCTCAGATGCATTGATGTTATAAATGTATTTTTGTTCGAATAAGTGATGCATTGATGTTAATGCTTATGTTATTGCATATTGTTTGTTTAGTCATCAAACACTATTCTTCAAGTTCTTAAAGTGATGCGTGAAGTGAATTTTATTATCTGTGAAAGGGTCCCTAGACAAAATAGCCGACCCATTGAATAAAGCTGTCCCTAATTCAGTTTTCCAGAAGCATGTCACCAACATGAGGATACTATCCAGTTTTAAAGATGCCCTACTTTAGTGGGAGCTATTTAGCTTTTAATTTGCTAATTTTTAAGTTGGTGATTCCTATATATGTTTTAAAGTTAAGGAGTGTTGTGTTTGCTTTCAAGTTTATAAATTGATTAAATTTCAATTTTAAATTTTCAATTTATTATGCAACATAAATAAAGATGTCTTTGTCGGTATAAGGGCTTTTCATTAAGCATTAAGGTTAGATCACATAGTGATCATAAAGAGCACCATTTATATGTCAAGTGTGATATTTCACAATTAAGCTCACTTGTCATATAACTTTTGACCATAACTTGTTGATACTTTATGTGAATATCGTTGCTTATTTTGATTTAGGTGGATGATAACATTTACATTGGAAATCATGTCTATAGTCATGTGAGTTGATGATATTTGACACTAAGTTTGAGATAGATATTGTTATCAAATAGCTTTCCAAAGTTGTGCACATAAGGAAATTGATCCTTGATTGTAAAGAAGGGTTTTTTGAATAGATGTGGCGCTCAAGTGGGAGAATGTAAGAACTTTATTTGAGCTTACATCTATTTGGGAGTCCTAATTGATTAAGGATACAAGAAGGGAAGTTTTATTTGATTATCCGGTTTCTTAAGGTGAAGTAAAGTCCTAATTAATAAGGAATATCTATCCTATTAGGTTATGGATTAATTGTGGAGGTGATCGATAAGGATAAGTGAAAGTTTAATTTAGGTGATCTATTCACTCAATTAACTTGATTAATTCACTTTCAGTGATCGGACCCCAATTTTTGGTTTATGTGATCACTCACGAACTAGTCAACCAAACACAACCCAGACGGTCCAGTAACAAAAATATGAAACTCCACATTGACTTCTAAAAACCAAAAATCACTTCAGTAAACAACACAAATCAAACACACCAAGGATGAAGTGACATCCTATACACTCAGAGGACCCATCACAATAGGCATCCCAGTGTTATCCACAACTACAGTGGTGTGTGATTAGCTAAACAGTTATATAAGGCATATATCAATTTTAAGCATATAGCTACAGTACAGATTTGTGTTTAAAAGATGAGTGAGTCAGTAAGCATAACAACACAAACAAGGAAGACAAATGCACACAAGATGTTCACCCAGAAAAACCACAAAGGGTAAAAACTGGGGGTCTATCCAGCTGACCAGGCAATCCACTAAATCAGAAGTTCAATACAAAAGAGGGCACTCATCACACAAGCTCAATCACTAAGTCCTAGACTAAGTGGCAGCTTTCTTACCCCTTTGTGCAACTTCCATTAGCAAGGCAATCGGTCATTCATGAAGAAGGCAGCTCCACTCCAAGCTCATCAACCCATGGCACCAATTCGCACCAAGCTCAGTGGTTTCATCAATGCATGAACATGATATGCAAATGTAGGATTCACAAACAAAGATCAACCTTCTCAAGCTATCGGCATGAAAAGATCGATATTGAATCCTTCAACTTAAATCTAAAATGAATGTGTTTGAAGAATGTATGAAGACATTTAAGCACTCAAACCCATATAGAATTTTAGATTTAACAAAAACAAGTTCAGAAAATCTCTTTGTTATTTTTCAAGAATTAAAAGACCATTTTCTGAAAATATTAAAGATGAGCACTTAGCCTTGAAAATACCCAGCCGTGAACCCAGAAAAATCACGCTCAAAAATTGCTCATCAACACACCAAAAGATCTGAACAGCATACCCAATATACCCGTACACACCCACGCAACATTCATGTTCGCCCAAGCCACGTGGAAGCCAATCAATGGCTGTCCACAAGAGACGGATGAGGGGCATATTCTCTTTGTCCTAGAGGGGTATCCTAGTATTACTAAGGATAGGAATAAGGAGCTGTAAAGAGGAATTTTTACTTTAAAAATCAGAAATGAGGAAGATGATGAATAGTGCTGATGTGTGAAGGTGTGTGCGTGAATGGGATTAGATGCAATCAGATCTGATTGCTACAGTAGGAGAACCAAGCCATGTGCAATGCACATGCATGTCTAGTACTAAACAGAACATGGGCTTTCAAAGAAATGGGCTTAAAAAGCAAAGACCCGAAATGGACCCACTGTAGCGACTGTGACTCAAATATCAACCACTGTACGTGAAAAACATTGTTCTTTATGATCAGTGAGAGACTAGTCAAATAGACAAAAAACTGTTAATTTCACGAAATGAATGAAGTGCAGTATACCTTGTGTCTTTGTTCATTCTTGACTTCTTCAATGCAGCAGAACTTGTCCTTAATCTAGCCTAGAGCTTGTGAGTGATTAAATACAAATTAATACAATTGTTTTGACAAGGAACCTAGCCAATATAACAAATCCTAGAAACTAACAATCTCCCCCTTTGGCTTTCCTTGACAAAACATCAACCCATTCATCTCACAAGACTCTCAACACTCAGCCCAACACTTGTTATAATGTACCTGCAAGAAGAAGAACTTGCACAACACAAAGTATGATAGTATGCAGTTTAAACGCAGCAAGCAATGGAGATTAAACAACCAAGACATTCTCCCCCTTTTTGTCATGGAAAGACAAAAGAACATACATAAAAGGAAAGTTCAGTTCAAAAGCACAGAAAGTTGAAGAGATATTCAAGAAAAATACATGCCGAAAGAGAAAAATGCCATATAATTCTAACTCCCCCTAAATTCTAACTCCCCCTAAAACTGAGAACCGGCAGCAGCAGCAGCATCTCTGTAACGGGCTTGCATGGCAAGTTCAAAGTCATCGACAGGCTGAAAAACTACTGAGCTCGCTGGCACTGGAGGATCGGTGGGGTCCATCTCTGGAGCGGCATCGGAATGATCAGGAATGTCAGCATGTGGATCACCATCCTCAGTATGGAGCCCATCAGAATAAGGAACGATGGCAAAGGCAGCAAAATGAGCTGTGTGAGCTGCTAGTTGGGCCATGAGATCTGCAATAATAGCCGATTGACCTTTGACCTTGGCAAGAAGTGCAGCGTTTGCTTGTTCAAGAGAAGGAGCCTGATCCCCTCGCTTTTTGCGAGCAAAAGTTTCACTAACCTTCATGACTGTTTTCGTGTAGTCAGCCATAGGCTCAGCAAATGTATCCAAGGCAGCCACAGAAGATACACCACTGCGGGAACAAAGGAGGTGAAAATTATTTTCATTTGTTTTGTTTAGGCACATCCCAAGTTAAGTGCAATGATTTGGTCCAATTTTGCGACTCTTTACCCTAGAACACCATAAAAACACCTTATGTCTCCCTAGGGCCGTGACTTCTTTGGTCACACTTCCTTTTTTTTTTTTTTTTTGTATGGTGCACATTTGTTCAAATGAGGAAAACTTAGCTGAAAATAGGTCATAAAGGAGAAATTATATTGAAAGGCTAAATTGCATCCTCAAACAAATTGTCTTTGAAAAGCATTTAACAAGTTTGATTGATCATGACAAAGTGTTTAAAAAAAATTCTCAAGGCTAACATTTGACAAGAAGGAGGGATTATGCTTATTGACATGACTCATGTTATGCAAGAACCTTTTTGAATATTAAAGAGAGTGTGACAAATAATGTTAAGACCTTTCAAAGTGGTTATTTTCTTTAAAAAAAAAAATACTTAACCAAATAAAAGAAACTTGAACAATGAAGCACATTTAACTACAAGGAATTATGCATGTGTACAAATGCCAATTGACTTCCGAAGACTAATGTGCTTTGGATTCTCTAGAGCTTTTGTAAAGATGTCTGCAAGTTGTTGTTCGGAAGGAACAAAAGTCAAGGTAAGAGTTCCACTCTCCACAAGATCTCGAATGAAATGATGTCTTATGTCAATATGCTTGGTTCTAGTATGTTGCACCGGGTTCTTGGAGATATCTATAGCACTCATGTTATCACAATAGATGAGAAAAGTTTTCTCATCAATTCCATAATCGGCTAACATTTGTCTCATCCAAATGAGTTGTGTACAACAATTCCCTGCTGCTATGTATTCAGCTTCAGCAGTCGACAAAGAGACAGAATTCTGCTTCTTGCTATGCCAAGACACTAAGTTATTCCCAACATAGAAAGCACCACCCGAGGTGCTCTTCAAATCATCACTACACCCAGCCCAATCGGAGTCACTAAATCCAACCAATTTAGTGTTGGTATCATGGGTATACCACAACCCATAGTCAAGAGTCCCACTTACATATTTGATGATTCTTTTTGTTGCAAACAAATGGGATTCTTTGGGATCACTTTGGAACCTAGCACATACTCCTACCGCAAACGATATGTCCGGTCTACTAGCTGTGAGGTAGAGGAGACTTCCTATCATGCTTCTATACAAGGTTTGGTCCACTTGCTTACCACTTGGATCCCTATGAAGTTTGGAGCTTTTACTCATTGGAGTAGTAGCCACTTTGGAAGACTCAAGCCCAAACTTTTTGACCAAGTTTCTAGCATACTTAGATTGGGAGATAAATATCCCACTATCTACTTGCTTGACTTGAAGCCCTAAAAAGAAATTCATTTCACCAACTAGACTCATTTCAAATTCACTAGACATTACATCAATGAATCTCTTAACATGAAAATCTGAAGTTGAACCAAAGACAATATCATCCACATAAACTTGAGCAATCAAGACATCATTTTTCAACCTTTTTACAAATAGGGTCTTATCAACCGACCCTCTTTGATACCCATTGGACAACAAGTGATGAGAGAGTCTCTCATACCAAGCTCTTGGAGCTTGCTTCAGCCCATACAAGGCTTTCCTCAATTTATAGACACCATCTCTCATGTGAGGATCCTCAAAACCTTTTGGTTGTTCTACAAAAACTTCCTCATTCAAGTAACCATTTAAAAACGCTGTTTTAACATCCATTTGATACAATTTGAACCTAAGATGACATGCAATGGCACAAAGCAACCTAACGGACTCAAGTCTAGCAACGGGTGCAAAAGTCTCATCAAAATCAATACCCTCTAATTGAGAGTACCCTTGAGCAACAAGCCTAGCCTTGTTTCTAACGACATTCCCAAATTCATCAGATTTATTTTTGAATATCCATTTGGTTCCAATGACATTTGTGTTGGCTGGTCTCTCTACAAGAGTCCACACTTGGTTTCTCTCAAATTGGTTCAATTCCTCATGCATTGCACTCACCCATTCCTCATGATTGAGTGCTTATTTGACATTTTTAGGTTCAACAACGGAAACATAGCATACATGAGCAAGTTCATTGGCCATTTGTTTTCTAGTCCTAACTGGCTGGTCTAAAGAACCTAGAATTACATCTTCACCATGGTTACACCTCACCCATCTTGGTTTTTCAGATCTGTCACTCAAGATTTTGTCATTTTGTTCGCTCTCTGACTTATCAAACTCAACAATTTTTGAGTCATCAGCAGGTTCATCACTACCTGATTTGGACTCTTCTTTAACCAAATTATCCTCTTTAGGATCAGATTGTGGGAACAATCCATCCTTATCTGCAGCCATTTCAATAGATGCATCATGATCATCTATTTTCACATTTATGGATTCCAACATAGAATTTGTTCGCAAATTGAAGACTCTAAAAGCTCTACTGTTGGATGAATAGCCTAAAAATAGACCCTCATCACTCTTAGAATCAAATTTCCCCAAATGTTCTCTATCCCTAAGGATGTAACATGCACTCCCAAACACTCTAAAGTGTGTAACCTTAGGTTTCCTACCCTTCCACAGTTCATAGGGAGTCTTTTTGGTTCCCGGCCTAAGGTAGACTCTATTTATGATGTAACATGCTGTGTTTACCGCCTCAGCCCAGAAATGTTTAGCAAGATTTTTGCTATTCAACATCACTCTAGCCATCTCAATCAAAACCCTATTCTTTCTCTCAACGATTCCATTTTGTTGGGGTGTTATTGGAGCTGAGAATTCATGTTTAATACCCATTTGACAACAAAACTCATCGAATTGAGAGTTTTCAAACTCAGTACCATGGTCTGATCTAATTCTGGACAGGGTTGACAGACTCGACATACCTTCACTTTTCAGCAGTTTCACAATCTTGACAAAATGATGAAATGTCTCCGACTTGTCCTTAAGAAATGACACCCAAGTGTACCTAGAAAAATCATCTACCATGACTAGAATGTATTTCTTTCCACCTATTGACAAGGTTTGGACCGGACCAACTAAATCCAAGTGAATTAGTTCAAGTGTCCTAGAGGTGCCTATGTCTTTGACTCTTTTGTGTGGTTCTTTGGTTTGTTTCCCCATTTGACATGGACCACAAACAAAAGTTTCGGGCTTTCCTATCTTTGGAAGACCTCTAACAACCTCATGCTTAGACAACTTGTAAAGGTCATGAACATTAATGTGACCAAGTCTTTGATGCCAAAGAGAGCTAGTGTCATCAATAGCTCTATTGCAAGTATTCTCAATTTTTCCAACATTGCCATCAAACACATAGCAATCATCCTTAGACCTAGGGGCATTCAAGATCTCCCTTCCTTGGGAGTCAACAATTCTACATCCACTCTTGGACATACACACTTCACCACCCCATTCATCACAAAGTTGGCTAATACTAAGCAAATTAGAATTTAGCCCATCAACAAATCTTACATTTTTCAATTCGGGTATACCGGGTATGTGTACAACCCCCTTTCCACTCACATAGGACTTCTCTCCTCCTCCAAAAGTCACACTACCACCATCATAAGGAGCAAGAGAGGTAAAGACCTCCTTATCTCCCGTCATATGTTTGGAACATCCACTATCTAGGTACCAAATGTTCCTCTTAGTGGCTGAAAAAGCATTCAAGGTTACTAGACATTTAGTGGAGCTCTTCACAACCCATCTTTGATGTGGACTTGGCTTATTTTTGGGAAGTGGGGTGACAAGTAAGGCAATTTTGGTTACCTCTTTGAGTAGATTGTTCACTTGCTCTTGTAGAGAAACATTTCTCTTTGGTTCACTTGATTTCTTTCCTCTAAGTTTGTTGCAATTTGGTCTAATGTGACCCTTGACATGACAATGATGACAAACCGGGACAAACTTTGTTTTTCTAAGTGAAGTAGAACAATCAATTTGTGTGACACTTGATGTAGCTTGACTTGACTTAGAATGAGATGCATTTTGACCAATGTCAATGAAACCTAGACCCTTTTTGACACTATGATCAGATTCTGACTTGACAAAAATGGTCTTTGTGTTGGATACACTAGGACTATTTTCACTAAAACCCAAACCGGTTTTGTCACCATGATGCTTTCCAATCCTAAGCATCCTATCAACCTTTTCAGCCCCAATGGTGAGCTCAACAATGCTCTCATTAGCTTCATGCACTTCTTTTTCAAGCTTCTCATTCAAAGATTTAAAATAGATGTTGCTCTCCTTGAGCACTTTGACTTGACTCTCAAAATTTTGTTTCAAGATAGCCACACTTTCTAATTCACTCTCTAATGACTCAATCTTCTCACACAATTTCAATTTAGCATTCTTTAGTTTCTGATTTTCTTCCTTTATGCTAAGAGTTTCGGTGAAAAGTAAGTCATACTTATCACAAAGTGCAGTGTAAGACTCATCATCAGGAACAGATTCTGAGTCAGACCCACCATCAACTTGTTCAATCTCCTTGATTGATGCAACAAAAGCAACCTCATCACCCTCAACATCCGAAGAAGACTCACAATCATTTGAGTCATCACTCTCACTATCACTCCAAGTGATTTTCATGGCTTTATTCTTACTTGAAGAATTATTCTTTCTATTATTTGCACATTCAATTGCTATGTGACCTATTCCACCACAAGTGTAACATTTCACATCTCTCTTGGTTGTTCTTCCTTCTTTAAAGTTAGACTTTCTCTCTTGTTTTCTCTCAAATGAATTCTCTCCTTGAGGTTTGAATTTGAACTCCTTAAAGTTGTTACCACTAGTTCTAGCTTCTCTCCCTTTATTTCTAAGAATTCGTCTAAATCTTTTGACAAAAAGGGCAACCTCATCATCGGACATGGATGATTTTTCACTCAAGTTTTCACTCATCTCTTTGACACTTTGCAAAGCAATATCCTTTGACTTCTTGCTGTCCCTTTCATCCATTTCAAGTTCCATCTCAAAGGTTTTAAGCTTTCCTACCAATTTACCAATTTTGAGTTCATCCAAATTTTGGACTTCTTGTATTGCATGCTTCTTAGATTGAAATCTCTTAGGTAGAGATCTAAGAACCTTTTGGACAATGGTAGACTCCTCATAAGGTTTACCTAGGGACATAGCTTCATTTGTGAGGGCTTCCAACCTTTCATAGAACTCGGAAAATGACTCGGACTCTTTCATCCTAATTTCTTCAAATTTGGCATGTACCATTTGAAGCTTAAGTGACCTAACTTGTTTGTCCCCTTCATGAACAACCCTAAGTTTGTTCCAAGCTTGCCTAGCCGTGACACAATGTTGTATGTGTGCAAATTGTGAGGAAGACAGTGCAGTGACAATAGCATTTCTAGCCTTCTTGTTGGAGCTAGAGGCCGTGACTTCGGCAAAAGACCATTCGGACCTAGGCTTAGGAGTTTCAATCTCATCAACAGTTCGTGTGGGAGGAATCCACTCAACATTGAGATACTCATATGCCAACTCGTCATAGGCATCAAGAAAAATTTCAAATTTTTCTCTCCAAGCAGCGTAGTTGCTGCCATCAAAGAATGGAGGAGAGTTGCAAGATCCTGCAACGCGATCTCTTTCCATCTAGACACACCTAGAAAATAAACAACACCCTAGGATCTCTCTATTTGCTTTTAGAGTAGCGCTCTGATACCAATTGAAAGTTTAATTTAGGTGATCTATTCACTCAATTAACTTGATTAATTTCACTTTCAGTGATCGGACCCCAATTTTTGGTTTATGTGATCACTCACGAACTAGTCAACCAAACACAACCCAGACGGTCCAGTAACAAAAATATGAAACTCCACATTGACTTCTAAAAACCAAAAATCACTTCAGTAAACAACACAAATCAAACACACCAAGGATCAAGTGACATCCTATACACTCAGAGGACCCATCACAATAGGCATCCCAGTGTTATCCACAACTACAGTGGTGTGTGATTAGCTAAACAGTTATATAAGGCATATATCAATTTTAAGCATATAGCTACAGTACAGATTTGTGTTTAAAAGATGAATGAGTCAGTAAGCATAACAACACAAACAAGGAAGACAAATGCACACAAGATGTTCACCCAGAAAAACCACAAAGGGTAAAAACTGGGGGTCTATCCAGCTGACCAGGCAATCCACTAAATCAGAAGTTCAATACAAAAGAGGGCACTCAGCACACAAGCTCAATCACTAAGTCCTAGACTAAGTGGCAGCTTTCTTACCCCTTTGTGCAACTTCCATTAGCAAGGCAATCGGTCATTCATGAAGAAGGCAGCTCCACTCCAAGCTCATCAACCCATGGCACCAATTCGCACCAAGCTCAGTGGTTTCATCAATGCATGAACATGATATGCAAATGTAGGATTCACAAACAAAGATCAACCTTCTCAAGCTATCGGCATGAAAAGATCGATATTGAATCCTTCAACTTAAATCTAAAATGAATGTGTTTGAAGAATGTATGAAGACATTTAAGCACTCAAACCCATATAGAATTTTAGATTTAACAAAAACAAGTTCAGAAAATCTCTTTGTTATTTTTCAAGAATTAAAAGACCATTTTCTGAAAATATTAAAGATGAGCACTTAGCCTTGAAAATACCCAGCCGTGAACCCAGAAAAATCACGCTCAAAAATTGCTCATCAACACACCAAAAGATCTGAACAGCATACCCAATATACCCTACACACCCACGCAACATTCATGTTCGCCCAAGCCACGTGGAAGCCAATCAATGGCTGTCCACAAGAGACGGATGAGCGGCATATTCTCTTTGTCCTAGAGGGGTATCCTAGTATTACTAAGGATAGGAATAAGGAGCTGTAAAGAGGAATTTTTACTTTAAAAATCAGAAATGAGGAAGATGATGAATAGTGCTGATGTGTGAAGGTGTGTGCGTGAATGGGATTAGATGCAATCAGATCTGATTGCTACAGTAGGGGAACCAAGCCATGTGCAATGCACATGCATGTCTAGTACTAAACAGAACATGGGCTTTCAAAGAAATGGGCTTAAAAAGCAAAGACCCGAAATGGACCCACTGTAGCGACTGTGACTTAAATATCAACCACTGTACGTGAAAAACATTGTTCTTTATGATCAGTGAGAGACTAGTCAAATAGACAAAAAACTGTTAATTTCACGAAATGAATGAAGTGCAGTATACCTTGTGTCTTTGTTCATTCTTGACTTCTTCAATGCAGCAGAACTTGTCCTTAATCTAGCCTAGAGCTTGTGAGTGATTAAATATAAATTAATACAATTGTTTTGACAAGGAACCTAGCCAATATAACAAATCCTAGAAACTAACAATAAGTTTTTGGGTTTTTTTTATGAATAAGAAATCTTATGGCTTTCACCTATAAATATAAGGCTTAAATCCCCCCTCTTTTACCCAATATACAAGCACAAAACCTAACCCTCCCATATTAGGAGTGCATAAGGACGTGTAGAGAGAGAGGAAGATCTTTGCTAATTGCCGCATATCATTAATGGCTTCTCGAGATTAGTACTTTTGTTATGCATATTTAAATGATCTAACAGTTCCTCCACCCTAATGACCCAAAAATTGAAGAATAAATTAAATTACTTAGTTGCCCCCAAAATAACCAATCTATCGGCAATGGACATGCATGTTGTGGTACCGGTAGTCTAAGAACTAGTGTCGGCCACCATGGGAGCACAATTGGGAAGTCGTTTATACTGTTAATCAAGAAATCATGTAAAATCACCGGACTCCGGTGTTGCTTCCAACTTCGTGCCACCTCCAACTCAAATAGTCACTCCCAACTTCTTTCCATTAATATTTACTATTTAGATAATCATAACTTAAAAAATATGCTTAAGGAATTTTGTTAATCTTTAGTATTTAGTTTTTTGCCTAATCTACTATTGAACCCACAGGCCACAGGGGACCCAAGTTATGACAACAAAAAAAGGGACCCTAGTTCTGACAATAGGCCCCATATTTTACGTTGCTCATTATCAACCTCTCATGTCTCTTTCTCTTCTTATCAAGTTTCAGCAACCTTTTGGCTTTCAATAGGTAATTACCTCAACTCTCCTAGCCACCGACCCCCATTTTGTATCATTTCCCCCATTGCAATTGGTTTGGATCTCTTTCTTCTCGTATTTATTGGTAAGCAAGCTCTTTAATCCATCTTCTTTGTCTGATGTTCTAATTGCAGATGGGCTTCCTTTGGATTAGGATGTGGTTTTATTTTTGCTCTGTCTGCTATATATAGTCAGTAGTTTTAGTTTGTTCTCTGTTTTGCTGTATGTCTTGTTTGGTCTTTCTTTTGGTTATCTGTTTTGTTTCTTTTCCTGGGTTGTTCTCTTTGTAAGGTTTCTGTCTTCTCTCTCATGGTTCCAGCAGAGACAGATCTGCTTGAGGCTCACTTTCAAACTTATTTTGTTTGAAAAAAATTACACTCAGTATTAAGATGTGAAATCTTCTCTCTCACATATTTGCACTCTTACCATTTATTTTTTCATCCACATATATTTCATCCCTTTTCCTCCCCTATCTATATGGCATGTGTTGGGTACTTGGGTGATTTTCACAACATTTCTCTTTCAATTTTTCAACATTTAATTTGAAAACTTGTTTCAATTCGCAAGTTGTACTAAAAAAATGACAAAATCTTGTATGTATCCTTCAATTTGATTTTCAAACAAAAATTAAGTATTTAAGTTTATTAAAATTGTCCTCATATTACAAATAATATAAAACACATGAATCAAATGGAGTTTTGAAACCACATATTACATCACGAAGCAAGGCTGGAAGCAGCCAATACATCTAATTAATTTCTTATGAATGCACAAGTTTGGTTTGAAGTCTCTCTTATAAATGATAAGATTTGTAACCATGCTCAATTTCACTTGCATTCCTTAATATATATATATATATCTCATTCCTTTAACATTTTTGCATATTTTTGTGGTGCAGTTACACTTATATATCCCTTTAAAAAACTAAAAATTGTAAATTTTAATCTCATGAATCCCTTAAAATATACTAAATCACTAAACCTACTCAAATAAGACCCAACAACTAAAAAAAATTATCAACAAACATGTAAAAAAAAAAAAAAAAAATTTTTGCACTACAGTCACACGTACTAGTACTTGAAACTGTTACTGCACTATAGTAGCCGAGCGCTTGATGAACAATGCCACTTGGCACTGTTTTGCCAAAATGCGGAAGCGGGTCCGTCACCTTATTTTGGTTCTTGTGAGTTAAAAAAAAAATGTTTACTTTTGAGTTTTCCTAATAGTTTTTAACAGTTTTTGAGTAGTGTAATATTGGTGAATAAAAAATAATAATGTTTAGTCCCAAAAAAATCTTGCATTCAATAACGTTTGGTCCTCGTCTTCTTCTCAGCCATTTGCAATCGTCGCAAGATTGTCCACTGAAGTGAAGAAGTTGCAGGAGGACCTACGAGCTGAGAGAACGGAGAAGGAGGCATTGTACGCTGCATTGACCAAGGCGATACCTGGGTTTGTCCCGCCACCGTCCTCTCATCATCCTCCGCCAAACATGAATGACAATGATGTTACTGGTTTAGAATAAATTGACCATTAAAGTATAAGCAAGATCTATCACATTTGAAGATTTGTCTAACCTTGAATTTTTCTGCACTGAAGCTTATACTTTGAACTGGCCATCCTTGGAGCAAGTGAATGTTACTGGGTGTCCAAAATTAAAGACATTTGCTCGTGGGTTTGAACAGTCACAAGGGAAAAGGTATTTTCTACTTTCAACCAACTATTTCTCACTAATTAATGGAAGAGCTTAATTATTTTCAATTCCCTTGCTTTTGTTCCTCTTTACTTTATTTTATTATATATTATATCCGATTATTTGGAGCATAAAACCATAAATACACAATTGTAATATCTATTTCATAGATGTTATCATGTGACAAAAACAAAATATGTGCTTATCAAATTTATGGATTTCAAAAACAAAATAAAGAAAAACTCGTTATAAATGTCCACATATAAGAGGTGGTAATTCTTTCATGTACAAAAGGACATCAGAAAAGTAATTTAAATTTTTTTCCATTCGTGTATTTTTTGCGTTTGATTTCTTTATCTATTTTTTTTTCTTTTTTTTTTCTTTTTTTTTTTTCCATTACAGAGTAAGAGCAATCCCTTTGGGTATTGATTTCTTCCTTGCTCGCTGTGCAACTTAATTAGAAGCGGAAGTCAGGTAGATTGATTTGGGTTATTTTTTGTATGTTTGATTTGTTCTCTTTGTTAATTGGTTTGTTTGTCTAACAATTGAATTGTCATAAATTGTTTTATTTTTCTACCAAAAAAAAAAAAAGGGATATTTATTACTCTTTGTATGTTGGTTTGTCAAAAATGGAACTAATAAGGGTATTGTTTGGGTCAGCTATGCAACTTAGGAATAAAGTCCATCATTGCCTTGATGTGAATATATTGTTTGTAGTTAGTTAAATCAATAGGCTTATTGTGATATAATTTCATGGGAAAATCTGTCAATTCTTTTTTCTAAAATGCTCATTCGATCACTTCAGAGCCTACACAGCGGCGGCTATAAAAAGGGCCTCCTAACAATATTTGACCCAATTATAAAAAGGCCCTTTTTATAATGTGGTTAAAAATTTAGTTGAATTGCCACATCGAAAAAAGAAAAATTGTTTAATTCTAGTATACAAGTTCCTCCACTCTAATGACCCAAAAATTGAAGAATAAATCAAATTACTTAGTTGCCCCCAAAATAACCAAGCTATCGGCAATGGACATGCATGTTGTGGTACTAGTAGTCTAAGAACTGGTGTCGATCAGCCACCGAGCGCAATTAGGAAGTCGTTTATCCTATTAATTAAGAAATCATGTAAAATCACCGGACTCCGGTGTTGCTTCCAACTTCGTGCCACCTCCAACTCAAATAGTCACTCCCAACTTCTTTCCATTAATATTTACTATTTAGATATTCATAACTTAAAAAATATGCTTAAGGAATTTTGTTAATATTTACTATTTAGATTTTTGCCTAATCTACTATTGAACCCACAGGCCACAGGGGACCCAAGTTATGACAACAAAAAAAGGACCCCAGTTCTGACAATAGGCCCCATATTTTACGTTGACTCATTTATGAACCTCTCATGTCTCTTTCTCTTCTTATCAAGTTTCAGCAACCTTTTGGCTTCCCATAGGTAATTACCTCAACTCTCCTAGCCACCGACGCCCATTTTGTATCATTTCCCCCATAGCAATTGGTTTGGATCTCTTTCTTCTCGTATTTATTGGTAAGCAAGCTCTTTAATCCATCTTCTTTGTCTGATGTTCTAATTGCAGATGGGCTTCCTTTGGATTAGGATGTGGTTTTATTTTTGCTCTGTCTGCTATATATAGTCAGTAGTTTTAGTTTGTTCTCTGTTTTGCTATATGTCTTGTTTGGTCTTTCTTTTGATTATCTGTTTTGTTTCTTTTCCTGGGTTGTTCTCTTTGTAAGGTTTCTTTCTTCTCTCTCATGGTTCCAGCAGAGACGGATCTGCTTGAGGCTCACTTTCAAACTTATTTTGTTTGAAAAAAATTACACTCAGTATTAAGATGTGAAATCTTCTCTCTCACATATTTACACTCTTACCTTTTATTTTTTCATCCACATATATTTCATCCCTTTTCCTCCCCTATCTATATGGCATGTGTTGGGTACTTGGGTGATTTTCACAACATTTCTCTTTCAATTTTTCAACATTTAATTTCGTCAAAGTTTCATCACGTTTCTTTCTTATCATGTTCCTACTTTTCCATTCTTTCTTTTTTATTTTTTATGTTTCGTTGGTTTTCACGTACGTGATCAATAAGGGCTGGTTTGTGCCGAATTACCGATTCGACCGACGCAGATCGGTTCGGTCGTGCTGTGTGCCGAGTTTAATTGATGTATTATTCTTCTTTAATTTCGAGGATTAATATGGTAAGTAGTAACTCCTATAATTAAGCGAATCACACCTAATTAGCTTAATCATGTCAACACTCCCCTCTAAAATTGGTGCACTTTTAAGAGAATAATAAAAAGATGAAAAACTAAGCGATGAGTGTCTAGCCACCGTATATGAGTTCGGTATTCTTTGTTTAAATTTTATTTGTATTTTACTTATTAAATATTAATAATATTTTGAGGGAGAAAAATAAGTTTTTACATGGTTCTCGAACAATTTCTTTCTCTCTGCACTAGACATTCTTTCTGTCTATTACTGCATGGTTCTGGAACAATTTCTTACCATTGATAGCTTATCCCATTTACATGACATTTCATCTTACTAAGCAAAATAAACATAATTAGATTAAAATAATCAGCTAAATTGCCCAAAATTATAGAGATAATGATTATAATATAAAATATGCTAATGAAGTAGAATCCGTTCTGGTACCTATAACAACGATCGACGTCATTTTGTTATTAGATTTGGATTTGTCGTTTGGGTTTTTTTGTTTATTTACTTTTGACTTTTTGTCTTTAGATTGCGAAATGGAACAGATACCAATTTCAATTGCATCTAAAATTGGAGAGGACTCGTTGGCGCAGATTGGGGGGCAATTCGGGTATCTAATTTATTTTGATTCCAACATAGAAACCCTGAAGGATGAGCTTAAAAAGATTGATAACAAGAGAGATGACCTGCAAAAATCAGTTGATGCTGCCAAGAGGAATGGGGAAGTTATAAAACTTGAAGTTGAAAGCTGGCTAGAGAATGTGAACACCTTATTTCATGAAGCACAAGACTTTGAAGATAAAGTCAACATGAAAAGGCGATCTCTGTATGGGTGGTGTCCAAATCTGAAGTCTCGGTATTCTCTGAGTAGGAAAGCCAAGAAGATTACTGAGCGTGCTCGTGAGCTCCGACAACAACAAGAATTCAATAATGTTTCCACTCCTTCACCTCCACAGAAGATATGGTCAACACTATACACTGAAGGTATTAAGGGCTTTGAATCCAGAAAAACAGTCATGAATGGTGTGATGGAGGCTTTGAAGAATGAAGAAAAAAGAATGATTGGGATTTGTGGGATGGGGGGTGTGGGTAAAACCACAATGGTGAAAGAAATCATCAAAAGATTGGCAGGACAGAAGTTATTTGATGATGTTGTGATGGTAGTTGTGTCCCAAACTCCAAACATTAGGCTGATTCAAAGTGAAATTGCAGAAACATTGGGGTTGACATTTGTCAAGGAAACTGAGTATGGAAGAGCACAAGACCTACATGAAAGAATCATGAAAAGTAAGAGGATCCTGATTGTTTTAGATGATATATGGTCAGAGCTTGATTTTCAGGCTATAGGACTTCCTGTTGGAGCTTCACATAAAGGGTGCAAAATTTTGTTGACGTCTCGAAGCAAAGAAGTGTGCAATACGATGTGCTGTCAAGAAATTTTTGAAACCCAGTTGTTAACTAAAGAAGAAGCATGGGAGTTCTTCAAGGAGACAGCAGGGGGGTCCTTGGACGATCCTGATTTGCAGACTATTGCAAAATTGGTTGCAAATGAATGCGGATGTTTACCCATTGCCATTGTAACCGTTGCAAAAGCACTACAATGTAAAAGGAAGCATGAATGGGTTACTGCCCTTGAACAACTAAAGAAGTCTCTCCCCGAAAACATCTCTGGAATGCATCCCAAAGTTTACTCCAGCCTAAAATTAAGTTATGATAATTTGGAGAGTGATGAAGTCAAGTCATGTTTTTTGCTTTGTTGTTTATTTCCAGAAGATTATGATATTCGACTTGAATATTTGGTTAGGTATGGGTGGGGTCAAGGAATTTTTGGCAGCATTGATACATTGGAAGAAGCAAGAAACAGAGTGCATTCTTTCATTGACACACTACGAAGAAGGTTTTTGTTGCTGGACAGTAAAAAGACAGAGTGTATCAAAATGCATGACATAGTTCGTGATGTTGCCATATCAATTGCCTCAAAAGATACTCACAGCAAGTTTATGGTAAGGTGTGATGTTGAAAATAAAGGTTGGCCAGAGAAAGCTGCACAGCAACATTACACTGCAATTTCATTGAGTGGTGTTAAAATTGATGAGATTCCATATGGTTTGGACTGGCCAAAACTTGAGCTTCTGCAACTACAACATTCCAATTGTTTAGAATCCAGCCTTTTTCAAGGGATGAAAGAAGTCAAGGTTTTATCATTTTTAAGTATGTCATCTGGTCCATGCTTTAAAGAATCTCTTGGAGTACTGAAGAATCTTCATACCTTGTGTCTAGATGATTGTCGACAGTTGGGAGACATATCTAGTGTTGGAGGATTGGAGAACTTAGAGATCCTCAGCTTTGCTCGCTCTTCCATTCACGAGTTGCTGAGAGAAATTGGATTTCTTAAACAATTGAGGTTGTTAGATACAACAGATTGTGGTGAACTTGAAAAAATTCCTCATGGTCTATTATCTAGCTTAATTAGACTGGAAGAGTTGTACATGGCAGAAAGCTTTGTCAATTGGGAATCTTCAGTAGAAGGCAAAGATGAGAGCATGGCAAGCCTTCATGAGGTGATGACTCTATCTCTATCTCATCATTTAAAGGTCTTAGCGATAAAGATACCTGATGCCAAGTTGTTGCTTAAAGATCAATTGCACTTGAAAAACCAGACAAGAAGATTTCATATATCCATGTCTTTTAATCCATCAGAAGATTTACGTAGACGACGAATGCAAAGTTTCCGTAGACACGTGCTAGGTTTCCGTAGACAAGAAGATTTCATATATCTATTCGAGAACTATTTGATGCTTCGTGGTGATACAAGGGAATATATAGAAAGTGAAACAATTAGATTCTTTTTGAATAAAACTGAAGTATTGGATCTACGTAATATCTATAATTTGGAGTATGTTCTTAATGAGTTAGAACAAGAGGGTTTTCAACACTTGAAAGCTTTAAAAATTTACTCTGCTCACAGCATAGAGTATCTTCTAGACGGAACAGATTGGTCTAGTCAACATACTGCCTTTCCTCTCTTGAAGTCAGCTACGCTCAAATGGATGCACAATTTAAAAGCAATATGCCATGGCGTACCTCCAAAGAGCACTTTTGTCAACCTAAGATCCCTTGTAATCAGAGACTGCAAGGAGTTAAAATATGTCTTTTCACTATCCCTAGCAAGAAACCTGGAACAACTCCAAAGCTTAATTGTTGTTGATTGTGAGGAAATTGAACAAATCGTCTTGAAGGAGAGAATGGAAGATGAGAATCATGAATCTTACAAGAAAGCTTTCCCTAAATTGACCAAATTGAGGATTTTCGATGTACCAAGGCTCATGGGTTTCTACATAGCCAACCAACACAACTCCAAATCAGAGGTATGTACGTTATACAAATTATTGATTTAGTTTAGCTAAATATTATGCGAGACTATACTATGTTTTAATAAAATATTTATTTATTTAGCTTGTTTTCACGGGAACTACTTTTTTTGGGTTTTGTTTAAATTAATAATAATTATATGGACTTAACAGGTGACAAAAATATATGAGGATAATTTTGACAAGATAACAGAGAGTGGGAATGATCCACATGAAGCTCAAGCTGCAGCGTCCTCTTCTACATCAAAATCCGTGCAAGTGGCAAGATCTAATATACTATTTCCATCAATTTGCATTTCATGGTTCCAAAATCTAGAAAAGCTAGTTGTGAAACAGGTTTACAAGCCTGATCAGTTGTGGACGAACGTTCCACGTGGAGTCCAGGGCTTTCAAAATTTAAGATTCTTAGAATTACGACATTGTGGTAGAATGAAATATGTATTCTCGTATTCAATTTCCACGGTCCTTGTGAATCTCCAAGAAGTAGAAATAGGCTGGTGTGAAAAAATGGAAACTATAATCGCAGTCAGAGAGGGAGATGAAGAAAAGGAGACGGGTGGCATGATTTTGTTCCCGAAACTGAGTGTCCTTAAACTAAATTACTTGAACAACCTTGTGAGTCTTTGCCCTGATGCCTACACTTTTGTTTGGTCATCCATGAAATCTATGCACATCGAAAGTTGTCCCAAATTGAAGACATTGGGTTCTGGGATTCCCCAAATCAAAAAGTCAGAAGCAGAGAACTTGAATGCTAACGTTGTCAGAGAATCATCATCATCAGCTCAAGAGGCAAGTCATCTCAACAGATCTTCTTCATCAACATCTGTTTGGTGCCCTGGAATATCATGTGCACCGCTCTGCTCGTCGAATAACAATCCAGTCAACGAATCTGACGATGATCCATCCACTCACAACAAATCAGAACAAAGATCAAGATCAAGATCCAGTTCCAGTTCAAGAGCGAATCATGCCAGCAACTATGTTCAGATATTGCCACAGCCTGTAGTTGATAAAGAGGTAAGCGCTCGTAAGTTTAATAAACTTAATTTCCCTTTTTAATTCAAACATGTGGATTAATTTATATAGCATTTTACTTTTGGGTTATTTACATAATTAAAAGGAAAAAAAAAAAGAATAGTAATTGTTTCACTCCTATCCTGTTTCATGTTCTGTCAATTTTAATTCTTATTTATTTACAATCACCCAATTATAAATTGCTAGTTTTGTCAATCTCTCTCTTCTCTCCCTCATTCATTTAACTCTTTTTTGTTATGCTTACAATGCAGTATTAGTGTTCAATCCTACATCATAATATCCAGTCCAAAAAAAAAAAAAAGAAATCTTGCGTTTTTAATACTAGTGGCTAGTGCTTGTTGTCATAGAGGACCTAAAAGTCAAACATCAAGGATTAAAATTGTGTACCGTTTTTAATATAGCTTGATTTTTTCTTTTTTTTTTTTGAAAAAAAGAATCTTTGAACATTTTGAATATAAGATATGTTTAAGATAAATGTAATGAAGCAAGTACATTTTTGGCCTTTTTTTAGGTTATGGAGACAAATATTGTGGATGCAAATATTAATGACAATCTAGAAAGTCTTCGAGTAAGATATTGTGAGTCACTGGAAGTGATATTTCTGCTTCACAAAACCCATCATGTTCAAGCATTTAGCAAGCTGAGGGAATTGGTGTTGAAACTTTTACCAAAGTTAATGCACATATGGGAAAAGGGTTTACAACATATCACAGGCTTTGGAAACTTAAGATTGCTGGAAGTATCCGACTGTGGAAATTTGAGATATTTGTTCTCACCAAACGTAGCTAAACTTCTTATGAGTCTGGAGGAAATAAAAGTTATCGATTGTATGGATATGGAAAAAATTGTTGGAGAAGCAGAAGGAGAAACTACTATTGAGGAATTGACATTTCCCCGAGTAAGATCCATCACATTTGCAAATTTGCCCAATCTTGAATGTTTCTGCACTCAAGCTTCTACTTTGAAGTGGCCACCTTTGATGCAAGTGAATGTTACTGGCTGTCCAAAATTAAAGCCATCTGAATGTTTCCCTTTTTATAATAAAGGTATGTTCAGCTTTCAACCAACTATTCTCACTAATGAATGAAGAGCTAATTAATCTTTTTCAACTGCCTTGCTTTTGTTTTTCTTTCCCTTTTTATATTATCATTGTAGTCAATTAGTTGGAGTATAAAACCATAAATAAACAATTTTAATATAAGTCAGTGTGTGACAAAAGAAAATGTGCTTATCAAATTTATAGATTTGAAATGAATGAATTTGAAATCTAAATCCTTCCACCCATAGAAGTCTTTAGTAATGCGTGTCCAATTTCACGTCGATCAATTGATAATATTTTTAATCATTCTATCTTATATTATATTGAATATCTCAATCCTAGAAATTTAAACTATTAGGTGGAGAAGCTCATTCATTGTAGGATTAATGCTCAATAATCCTTTTTTTATCCATTTTTATAATAGGGTGTTTCTACTTGAACCCTCTTACTTGCTCATTATATACCACTTCATTTTTTGTCAGTTTTATAATTCCATTTTCCTTTTAAAAATGAAAAGAAACGAATAATATATGATATTAGTATACATGTTGGAGTGAATAGCATCTTTCTATAAAAAGAAATGTATATTATTTATTTATGCTAATTAATGAAACTAAAGGGTGCAATCTCTTGTTAGCAAAAGAGTTGATATTATTATGATTTGTGTAAGAGATATTTTAAAAAACGTTTATTTATAAAAATTTATTTACATCAGAAAAATAATAATAATAAAGGACATCACAAGAGTAATTTATAATATTTTTCCGTTCTTGTATTTTTATATTTTTTTGGTATATATATATATTTTTGCCTTCGTCCTTTTGGTGTCTGATTCTTGATTCTAATTTTTCTTGTTTGATTACGACAGAGTAAGAGCCCTCCTTTGGATATTGATTTCTTCCCTGCTCGCTGCCCGTAGAAAAAGAAGTCAGGTAGGTAAATTGATCGATTTGGGTTATTTTCTTTATGTTTGCTTTGCTTTCTCTGTTTATTGGTTTGTTTAGCAATTGAATCGTCAGAAATTGGGTTTATATGTGTTTGGTATTTTCACTTTGCCTTTGGGTTTTTTTTTTTTTGAATTCTTTTTGTATATTGGTTTGTCGAAAGTTGAATCAATAGGTTCACTGTGATATAGTTCAAACTGATATGACATCGTGATATAGCTTCATTAAAAAAAAAAAATTAGGCTTTCAGCACGCACTCACACTCATGCCAATAGTCTTTTTCTATTAAAAAAGAAATAAGAAATTTATGCCATTTAAAATCAAAATTTTGTTTATAGAAAAGAAGAAAAAAGATGGAGAGAGAGAGAGAGAGAGAGAGAGAGAGAGAGAGAGAGAGAGAAGATTCTAATTAGTTGATGGCCAATAAGTAGTGAGGTTTTTAGATTTTTTTTAGATTTTAGTTTTATTTAAATGACTTTTCCATTTTAACCTTTTTTAATAAACTTTTCCTCTTAATGGTATTATTTCAGAAATTATAAAATTATGATTTTAAAGTTACCATTTGACTCTCTTATGAAAAATTTCATTCACTTGATCATTTCATTAACTAAAGGCATTTTTTAGATTTTTAAAAATTTCACTTAAGAGATATGTTAGCTTTATATATATAGATTAAACAATTATTCTTTGCCTCATAAAACACTTATATGCTTCATGGTATTATGATTGCATTTGTTTTTATTTTTATAATGAAAACAAATAGCAATGTCCCTGAGCTTTGACTTCAATTGGCCCTAAGGTGGTGCCACCTCACCAGGCCCCCCAATTTTATAGGTCTTGTATGCTAAGTTGCCATATAAAATATAAATAGTCCATTGTACATAAATTAACTTGCATGTGTGTGGTGCAGTGGTTCTTGCACATTCTTGAAAATAGCGATCCTTGTTTGAGTATTCATTTTGCCATCAATTTTATTTGTTCTTTTGGTTTTTCACCTTGCTATTTATATAAACCCTTAAAGGGTCAGTTTGGGTTTAATATTCAAAATAATTTTTGTGATTATAAGAGGCGTAAACTCACAATTTGGGTTTTGATAATTCTTAACAACAACATTTCATTGGTATTTTCTTTTTTGTTTTTTCTCTTTTACACTTTAATTACCTGAAATTTCACTTTATTACCTAAATTAAAAATTGAGTCAATTTTTGCCACATTGATTTAAATTTTTTTGCATGTTAGACCTCGGGGATTTTCTGTCACACCATTTGTTAAAATATACATGTGACCCTTTTTTAAGGGGTTTTCTAGTCTTTAATTAAATACCAAATGGGATTATGGACCCAATTGATCTATGGCCTTTTTAAGTGGCCAAGAAACCTAAAAATAAGACCAAAAAGGCCATTTGGTATTTCGTTGAAGTCTAAAAAGACCACAAAATACCCACTTAAAAAGAGGTCACAAACAACACACGTGATTATTTTTAGTAGGTGTGACGAAAATCACCAAGGTATGATATTGCAAAAAAATTATAAATTAAGATGGCAAATAAGCTCAATTTATAATTTAGATGGTGAAGTGAAAAAAAAAAATAGTTGTTGCGTAATCCTGTTGGAAGGGTCGTAGAATTATCCGCAATGCTAATCTCCCCGAATAAAAAAAAAAAAAAAAAAAAACTAAAGTCCAGGAGGGTAATGTGGAGAAATTTTTAAGTAAGTTGGGTTGTTTGACCACATGTATGGTACGACCATCCTATGGTACGATGCCATGTATATTGTTTATTTTTAAACAATGTAAACTTTACTTGAGATAATTAAGCATACATATGAGTATGTGATTGGAGGTCAGCTTATGACAATAGAAATATAAAAAGCTATAAAAGCACTTTTTTTTTTTTTGTGGACTTGTGATATTGACCTTCACTCTTGTCACTTAATTTCATTTTGTCCCAAATTGCTCCCTAAATTTTACTTTATTTCCGAAATTTCATGTTGTCAATTTTTTCGTCTAAATTGATCATGCAATCATTTTTCAATGATATAATCGTCATGAATTGTATGCCCAAAATATTAATTTAGGAAAATCTTATTCTCTTATCCTTCTAAACGAAGAACCCAGTAGTCAATATGAGCTTCATATCTGAATCACCAATTTGGATACAGGAATTGCTACAAGCTTGTACCCTTAGACTCATGACCATTTAATTTGTTGCTTTCAAAGTTTGAATTGAAGGGGTTTTTGAGACTTCGAAGTCTGGCTTAAATAAACAAAAAAGTCTGGCTATTTAATATTATTATTATTTTTTCCCCAACTTATATGATATTTTTACATTGAGCACTATAACAATATTGTTGTTTTTTTTAAACAATGATTTAAAATGCATATCATACCACATAGGTCGAGAAAATTTTTTTGTACAAGTAACATTGTTCATAGAAATATTATGTTGTAACAGTTTTTTAAATGTTGCCATTAATTTCATATTTTAAAAAGTTTCATCAAAGCCCTAGCTTTATAAAATGGTAACATTATTATTTATAGCTTTTGTATTCGATTAATATGCTCACCTTAAATGTTTATTTGGATATATTGTTTTCATTTTCAATTTGCATTTGCTTTAATTGTTGTATATTTTATGCAGGAGAACATTGCAAGAGATTTAGATCTTCATTACCAACAAAAGAAAAAGGAGATTCAGTGATGATGAGTCGACATTAATTATCGTTTGTATCTTTCAACAATAGAAACATTGTTTTTATACTTTCTAATAGCATTTCCTTTATGTGTGTATTATGTGATTGTTTAAACTTTGATAGTAATACATATGAAACCATCTCAAAGGAACTATTTAAATTGGTTATATTATTCTTAGTACGTGTATATGCAGTCATAATTATTAGTTTAAAAATGATGATTTAGAATTATAAAATTGTTAAATTGGTTCAAATATCTCCACCAATTCTATACCATTGCCTTAATTTAAAGAGAAAAGTTAGTCTCACAATTGTAATTCTCCCAAATATATTCAACAAAGTGTGTCATGAGATGAGTACTCAGTGAAGGACAGGCATTAGTTTTTTCATCACATCCTATTCCCAAAAGTTTCAAGGAAGCTAACGAATTGACTAAAGTTGTGACAAAGTTGAATGGCGATTCCCAATAGTCTTTTCATCACATCCTATTCCTTATGATTAAGTCATTCTTCTTCAAATTAAAAGCTTATTTTTTAAAGGGTTTTTTTTTTTTAAAGTCCATTTCAAAAAATAAATTGTTTTTAAGGCCCAACCACTACAGTGAAATACTGTAGCGGCCCACTTTAACAAATCAACAGTAACGTCGTTACTATAGCAGAGCACTGTAGTGCACTACAGTAACTTCTTTTTGCCATTTTTCCCACCTTTTAAAAAAACACCAATAGAAGCGATAAATAATAATTGTCACTATCAAACAGTAACTATTTTTAATTTTTCACTATGCAAAAAAACTCAAACAAGCAACTTATACAAATCATAACCCCTTACATATACAAATATACAATCATAGCCTCACTTATATATTATTACTGCTTGTCAGTAATAACCATAACCCCCACTTATATATTGTTACTGACAATGAGTAACAACCATAGTCCCCACTTATGTATTGTTACTAAAAAACAATAACGACCATAGCTCTCACTTATATATTGTTACTAACAAGTAGTAGCAATTATAGCCCCACTTACATATTGTTGCTGCTTGTCAGTAACAATCATAGCCCACATAAATATTGTTATTAACAAGCAGTAAAAACTCCACTTACATATTGCTACTGCTTGTTAGTAACAATCATAACTTCATTTACATATTGCTCCAGCTTGTTAGTAAAAATCATAACTTCACTTACATATTGTTCCTGACAAACAGTAACACCCATAGCCTCACTTACATATTGTTACTGACAAGCCATAACAACCATAACCTCACTTATATATTGTTACTGACAGCCATAGCCCCACTTACATATTGTTACTAACAAGCAATAACAACTCACTTATATATTGTTACTGACACAACCATGACAAGCAGTATCAACCATAGCCCCACTTATATATTGTTACTGACACAATCATAGCCTCACTTACATATTGTTACTGATAAACAGTAACAATCATACCTTCACTTACATATTGTTATTAATAAGCAATAACAATCATAGTCTCCACTTACATATATCTAGTGAGGACAAAACACAGCTAAAATTAGCCTGTAGAATGTCATCAAGACCTAGTGATGCGAAAATTGTCAGATCACCAAGAGTAACTGCAAAACATAAGCACCCTAGGTAAATACATTGATAGTAGACCAAAATTACTATAAAACAATAATATTGAATCATTTTTATCCGAATCGTAGGATCATCTGCACACTTATTGACTTGTAGCTATGAAGTGCAACTAATAATATCTTGCAATGCAAAAGATAAGAAACAGATAAGTAATTCATAACTAACATATGGTTAGGCTTTGTTTAATCTTTAGTTATAACTTATTCGCCAAAATACAATGAACAAGTTATTCAATAGTTCCACTGGGAAGTTGCAATCATAACCCATACAAATGAGTTCGAGCAAAAAAAAATCACAAAATATGACATATCTAGAACACACATTAATTAATTGTAACAATTTGATTTTCACAGAGTCTAGAACACACATTAATCAAACAATAGTGGCAGCTACACATCCAAAATATTGGGGTAACTTCAATAGGCCATACCTGCATGCAAAAAATGAATCAATTAAAAGAACAATAAATGAAAAACATGCAAGACAAGTATTTTTTTTTTTTTAAAATGATATTTATGGCATAAGCACAATAAGAGAAAGTATTCAGCAACAGGACATTGAGATGTTTCTATGTTCTACATTTTAAAATAACTATCAAACAGACAATTCAAGCACAGGGCTTCCAAAAAGTAGAAAAGACATACAAAATACACCTCCAGAAAGGCAAAACAAATTAGTGTAGAAAGAACTTGCAAGGTTTTTAAAAAAGAAATCAATTTTACAGGTAACATGATAAAGGCAAAAAAGACAGACCTGGTTAAGACATAAAGCAATGCTATATGCTACAATAGGCAAGCAAACAACATTGGCGCCAAGCAAAAGTAGAAGTTTCAAGTTTGAGTTTACACAATTAGCATAACTCATGTTTCATATACAGAATGGGGTGTACTTAGCATTTGTCAGCATAATTGCAGACACACAACATAATGTTCAGAAGATCAATCACTTGATGTACACAAAAACTGAGGAAAATTAAACTAACCCACCAAATTATTAGTCCAAATATTTGAATTAAACAACTTACCGAAGGCAGAATGGACCAAATAAGATTTCCATTTTACTGATAAGAAAAAAAAGTAAAGGAGGAGATGGCACCTTAATTGAGACCAAGTAATTTGATGGGTCAGTGAGAATTCAAAATTGTGTTGCAATGCACACATACAAATATTTAAAATTGCAATAAGAGCCCAAGAGGTTCAATGACTACAAGCAACCAGTACCAGGCACTTGAAGAGGCGTTTTCAATGTGGCCGAGTCGAATCCTCCGCCGAGAAGACTTGAAGCCAACTTTCCAGAGCCGCTGCATCAAATACAACAAACCTCCTCCGCCGTCGATTCGCCGCCATGGGTGGGTGGATGGGCAATCGGAGGGTACCGTCTTGTTCGGAACGACGAGAGGAACAAAACCCGATAGGTTCGGTGCCTCGTGGTGGCCGGAAGAAGTAGATCTCCACCGAAGTTGACTCTCAGGTTTCGCGTCGTTCTGTCACCGTCGGTGATTGGATGGACGATCGAAGGCCATAGGAATGAAGAGGAGGAAGAGGCGAGCACGGGGAGGTCGGTCTCGCCGCAATCCATGGCCGAACCACGATACATCGAGGAGAGAGAGAGAGAGAGAGAGAGAGAGAGAGAGAGAATAATGCTGAGTTTGAAATGAAAGAAATGACAGGGAGTGGGAGATAGACGGAGAAAGAAACGGAGAAAGAAACGAAGAAAGAAAAAATGGACCGGTTTGGTATAAACTGGGCCTCCTTCAAACATTAAAAAAAAGGAATTGCATCTTAAAATTAAGGGTTTATTTCATATTTAGTACCTAAATTTTGACTATTGTTTTAATGTGGTACCTAAACTTTTATTTGTCCCAATTGAGTATCTAAACTTTTATTTTGTGTCTAATAGGTACCAAAATGAATTTTTGTTAAAATTGTCAATAAAAATTAAGGGCAATATAGTCAAAGTATATTTTAATTATTTTCTTTATATGTTTAAAATTATTAAAAAAAACACACAACAAACAAAAAAAATTAAAAATTAAAATTAAAATATAAATTTTTTGAAGTGACTATATTGGCCCTAACTTTTGTTGATAATTTTAACAGAAATTCATTTTGGTACCTATTAGACACAAAATAAAAGTTTAGGTACTCAATTGAGACAAATAAAAATTTAAGTACCACATTAAGACAATGGTTAAAGTTCAGGTACTAAATATGAAAAAAAAACCCTAAAATTAAAGTAGTGAAAGCTCAAAATTAAACTTTATAATCATTTATTTATTTTTAAATATATATGATTTAGCTATTTAATTAACTTATTCAATCAAATTCTATGCATCAAAATAAGCATATAAAATTGTGACAAAATTGAATTGACTAAAGTTGTGACAAAATCTCAACAGTCTTACGACATCCTCTTTCAAATGCATTAATCATGCATGTTTTAAAATAAATTTGATGGCTCTCGGAGTCGTGCTTATTTTAATTTTGCTGCTTTTGGCTTAATTTGTTAAAAGAAATGTGGTCTAGGTCTTGAAAATGGATATATTCAACTAGCAATTGAAGGTGAATCTACAATTGTAATTCACGTGCATGGTACATGGTTGATCTCACGTACCCATTGGAGAATTATGATGAAACTCGATCTCTTTTACTGTCTTGTTAAGTCAATCACTTGTATCGATCAAGTATGTATCACAATTTAAAAAAATTCTATGTGAGATCATATGTGATCTCCATCTTTCATTATGCATGTGGGGCCTATTTTTATGTGATGGAACGCACTATTTGTTATGAGAGGAAATAATATATGTATATGATTGTCACATTAAAAAATTCTTCTTCTTACTAGAAGGTAATTTGCTTGTGGATTGGTTGGTTCGATACCTATTCGTTAGTTATGAATGTGCACACAATAAGTTTTTTAAATTGATGTGTGCAGACAATAATAAAATAGATAGATGGATGAGGTTTCAAAAACTCATATAACTTTTTTATTATTAATACGTACATATATCATCTTGTTTTGAATTTAAATATTAATCTTGTTATATAGCCTGATCGATTTAATTGTCCCAATATTTTGGTGCAGACAATAATAAAATCGATAGATGGTTGAGGTTTCAAAAACTCATATAACTTTAATAATACGTACATATATCATCTTGTTTTGAATTTAAATATTAATCTTGTTATATACCTTGATCTCTTTTCTAAAAAATTAATATAATATTATGGGGTATTAATTTGGAAAACATTTCGTTCATTTGATGTTTATTTTTAAAGGCTTATTCACGCCAACGCCCCCTAAAAGTAACTTCGATTTTCAATTTGTCCCTGAAACTTCATTCCTCCATCCTAATGACAAATCTTGAGAATTCAAATACTAATGACAATCTGGAACGTCTTGATGTAAGAGATTGTAAGTCATTGGAAGTGATATTTCTGCTTCAAGACACCCATTATGCTCAAGCATTCAATAAGCTGAGGGAATTGGTGTTGAGAGATTTACAAATGTTAATGCACATATGGGAAAATGGTTTACAACATATCACGGGCTTTGGATACGGCTGTGGCAGTTTGAGATATTTATTTTCACAATCCATAGCCAAAATTCTTATTAGTCTGGAGGAAATAAAAGTTAGCAACTGTAAGAAGATGGAACAAATTGTTGCGGAAGCGGAAGGAGAAACTATTGTTAAGGAATTGACATTTCCCAAAGCAAGCTCTATCACATTTAAAGATTTGCCTAACCTTGAATTTTTCTGCACTGAAGCTTATACTTTGAACTGGCCATCCTTGGAGCAAGTGAATGTTACTGGGTGTCCAAAATTAAAGACATTTGCTCGTGGGTTTGAACTTTGAACAGTCACAAGGGAAAGGTATGTTCTACTTTCAACCAACTATTTCTCACTAATTAATGGAAGAGCTTAATTATTTTCAATTCCCTTGCTTTTGTTCCTCTTTACTTTATTTTATTATTATATCCGATTATTTGGAGCATAAATACACAATTGTAATATTTATTTCGTAGATGTTATCATGTGACAAAAACAAAATATGTGCTTATCAAATTTATGGATTTCAAAAACAAAAACAAAATAAAGAAAAACTCGTTATAAATGTCTACATATAAGAGGTGGTAATTCTTTCATGTACAAAAGGACATCAGAAAAGTAATTTAAATTTTTTTCCATTCTTGTATTTTTTGTGTTTGATTTCTTTATCTTTTTTTTTTTTCATTTTTTTTTTCATTACAGAGTAAGAGCAGTCCCTTTGGGTATTGATTTCTTCCTTGCTCGCTGTGCAACTTAGAAGCGGAAGTCAGGTAGATTGATTTGGGTTATTTTTTGTATGTATGATTTGTTCTCTCTGTTAATTGGTTTGTTTGTCTAACAATTGAATTGTCATTAGTTGTTTTATTTTTCTACCCAAAAAAAAAAAACGGATATTTATTACTCTTTGTATGTTGGTTTGTCAAAAAATGGAACTAATAAGGGTATTGTTTGGGTCAGCTATGCAACTTAGGAATAAAGTCCATCATTGCCTTGATGTGAATATATTGTTTGTAGTTAGTTAAATCAATAGGCTCATTGTGATATAATTTAATGGGAAAATCTGTCAATTCTTTCTTCTAAAATGCTCATTCGATCTTGAGAGCCTATAGCGGCAACTAAAAAAGGGCCTCCTAACAATATTTGAGCCCAATTGTAAAAAGGCCCTTTTTACAATGTGGTTAAAAATTTAGTTTAATTGCCACATCAAAAAAAGAAAAATTGTTTAATTCTAGTATACAAGTTGCTCCACCCTAATGACCCAAAAATTGAAGAATAAATCAAATTACTTAGTTGCCCCCAAAATAACCAAGCTATCGACAATGGACATGCATGTTGTGGTACTGGTAGTCTAAGAACTGGCGTCGGCCACCCATGGGAGCGCAATTGGGAAGTCGTTTATCCTGTTAATCAAGAAATCATGTAAAATCACCGGACTCCGGTGTTGCTTCCAACTTCGTGTCACTTCCAACTCAAATAGTCACTCCCAACTTCTTTCCATTAATATTTACTATTTAGATAATCATAACTTAAAAAATATGCTTAAGGAATTTTGTTAATCTTTACTATTTAGTTTTTTGCCTAATCTACTATTGAACCCACAGGCCACAGGGGACCCAAGTTATGACAACAAAAAAAGGGACCCTAGTTCTGACAATAGGCCCCATATTTTATCAACCTCTCATGTCTCTTTCTCTTCTTATCAAGTTTCAGCAACCTTTTGGCTTTCCATAGGTAATTACCTCAACTCTCCTAGCCAACGACCCCCATTTTGTATCATTTCCCCCATAGCAATTGGTTTGGATCTCTTTCTTCTCGTATTTATTGGTAAGCAAGCTCTTTAATCCATCTTCTTTGTTTGATGTTCTAATTGCAGATGGGCTTCCTTTGGATTAGGATGTGGTTTTATTTTTGCTCTGTCTGTTATATATAGTCAGTAGTTTTAGTTTGTTCTCTGTTTTTCTATATGTCTGGTTTGGTCTTTCTTTTGGTTATCTATTTTGTTTCTTTTCCTGGGTTGTTCTCTTTGTAAGGTTTCTGTCTTCTCTCTCATGGTTCCAGCAGAGACGGATCTGCTTGAGGCTCACTTTCAAACTTATTTTGTTTGAAAAAAATTACACTCAGTATTAAGATGTGAAATCTTCTCTCTCACATATTTACACTCTTACCATTTATTTTTTCATCCACATATATTTCATCCCTTTTCCTCCCCTATCTATAAGGCATGTGTTGGGTACTTGGGTGATTTTCACAACATTTCTCTTTCAATTTTTCAACATTTAATTTGAAAACTTGTTTCAATTCGCAAGTTGTACTAAAAAAATGACAAAATCTTGTATGTAACCTTCAATTTGATTTTCAAACAAAAATTAACTATTTAAGTTTGTTAAAATTGTCCTCATATTACAAATAATATAAAACACATGAATCAAATGGAGTTTTGAAACCACATAGTACATCACAAAGCAAGGCTGGAAGCAGCCAATACATCTAATTAATTTCTTATGAATGCACAAGTTTGGTTTGAAGTCTCTCTTATGAATGATAAGATTTGTAACCATGGCTCAATTTCACTTGCATTCCTTAATATATATATATATATATATATATATCTCATTCCTTTAACATTTTTGCATATTTTTGTGGTGCAGTTACACTTATATATTCCTTTAAAAAACTAAAAATTGTAAATTTTAATCTCATGAATCCCTTAAAATATACTAAATCACTAAACCTACTCAAATAAGACCCAACAACAAAAAAAAATTATCAACAAACATGTAAAAAAAAAAAAACATTTATGCACTGCAGTAACACGTACTAGTACTTGAAACTGTTACTGCACTATAGTAGCCGAGCGCTCGATGAACAATGCCGCTCGGCACTGTTTTGCCAAAATGCGGAAGCGGGTCCGTCACCTTATTTTGGTCCTTGTGAGTTAAAAAAAAAAAAATGTTTACTTTTGAGTTTTCCTAATAGTTTTTAACAGTTTTTGAGTAGTGTAATATTGGTGAATAAAAAAAAATAATGTTTAGTCCCAAAAAAATCTTGCATTCAATAATGTTCGGTCCTCGTCTTCTTCTCAGGCATCTGCAGTCGTCGCAAGATTGTCCGCTCAAGTGAAGAAGTTGCAGGAGGACCTACGAGCTGAGAGAGCGGAGAAGGAGACATTGTACGCTGCATTGACCAAGGCGATACCTGGGTTTGTTCCGCCATCGTCCTCGATCTCATCATCCTCCGCCAAACATGAATGACGATGATGCTACTGGTTTAGAATAGATTGATCATTAAAGTATAAGCAAAATCTATCACATTTGAAGATTTGTCTACCCTTGAATTTTTCAGCACTGAAGCTTATACTTTGAACTGGCCATCCTTGGAGCAAGTGAATGTTACTGGGTGTCCAAAATTAAAGACATTTGCTCGTGGGTTTGAACAGTCACAAGGGAAAGGTATGTTCTACTTTCAACCAACTATTTCTCACTAATTAATGGAAGAGCTTAATTATTTTCAATTCCCTTGCTTTTGTTCCTCTTTACTTTATTTTATTATTATATCCGATTATTTGGAGCATAAAACCATAAATACACAATTGTAATATTTATTTCATAGATGTTATCATGTGACAAAAACAAAATATGTGCTTATCAAATTTATGGATTTCAAAAACAAAAACAAAATAAAGAAAAACTCGTTATAAATGTCCACATATAAGAGGTGGTAATTCTTTCACGTACAAAAGGACATCAGAAAAGTAATTTAAATTTTTTTCCATTCTTGTATTTTTTGTGTTTGATTTCTTTATCTTTTTTTTTTTTCATTTTTTTTTTCATTACAGAGTAAGAGCAGTCCCTTTGGGTATTGATTTCTTCCTTGCTCGCTGTGCAACTTAGAAGCGGAAGTCAGGTAGATTGATTTGGGTTATTTTTTGTATGTATGATTTGTTCTTTGTTAATTGGTTTGTTTGTCTAACAATTGAATTGTCATAAATTGTTTTTTTTTTCTACCAAAAAAAAAAACCGGATATTTATTACTCTTTGTATGTTGGTTTGTCAAAAATGGAACTAATAAGGGTATTGTTTGGGTCAGCTATGCAACTTAGGAATAAAGTCCATCATTGCCTTGATGTGAATATATTGTTTGTAGTTAGTTAAATCAATAGGCTCATTGTGATATAATTTAATGGGAAAATCTGTCAATTCTTTCTTCGAAAATGCCCATTCGATCACTTCAGAGCCTACACAGCGGTGGCTAAAAAAAGGGCCTCCTAACAATATTTGAGCCCAATAGTAAAATAGTAAAAAATGTTGATTGATTTTAACTACTAAATTTCAATAATTTTTTAGTTTAGGTATCAAAATTAAATAGTATTTTAGATTAAGTACTAGTTGAAAAGTCATACAAAATAATAAAGTAAAGGGTATTAGAATTTACAAATATTACATTACATGCCACTACAATAAAAAAATAAAATATATATATTACATCACAAATATTTTATTAATTTATATTATATTGTATTAAAAAATATATATCAATCCAATCACAACTTAACTGTGACTGTTTTGGTAAATTGAAAAAGACAACTCACACCACTATACTATGTATTATTTTGAGTAAAAATATTGTTTTGACCTCTATTTATACTATATTGTAGTATAATTTTTCTAAAAAAAATTCAATTAAGTCACAACTTAATTGTGACTGTCTCACAACTTAGATGTGATTGTCGTTCAGTCACAAATAAATTTGAAGTTGTGAGTGTCGTACAGTCACAATTAAACGTAAAATTGAGACTATATTAGCAAATTTTCAAGATAATATAAAAACTTCAAGGGCAATTTTGTCAAAACCTTATAAATTTTAACGAACACTCATCATATGTGGGCCAAAGGACAAAAATGTCAAACAGAAAAGGCTCAAATCAAAAGGGCCAATATTTTTGTGACCTAATCTAAAAAACTATATTTAAATTTAGTAATTCAATTGAAATCTTATATGGTCTTCATGCTATACCAAAAAATTATTAAAATTTGGTATTTAATCCTAATTTGCTATTTTTACAATGTGGTTAAAAATTTAGTTTAATTGCCACATCGAAAAAAGAAAAATTGTTTAATTCTAGTATACAAGTTCCTCCACCCTAATGACCCAAAAATTGAAGAATAAATCAAATTACTTAGTTGCCCCCAAAATAACCAAGCTATCGGCAATGGACATGCATGTTGTGGTACTAGTAGTCTAAGAACTGGTGTCGATCGGCCACCATGGGAGTGCAATTGGGAAGTCGTTTATCCTGTTAATCAAGAAATCATGTAAAATCACCGGACTCCAGTGTTGCTTCCAACTTCGTGCCACCTCCAACTCAAATAGTCAATCCCAACTTCTTTCCATTAATATTTACTATTTAGATATTCATAACTTAAAAAATATGCTTAAGGAATTTTGTTAATATTTACTATTTAGATTTTTGCCTAATCTACTATTGAACCCACAGGCCACAGTGGACCCAAGTTATGACAACAAAAAAAGGACCCTAGTTCTGACAATAGGTCCCATATTTTATCAACCTCTCATGTCTCTTTCTCTTCTTATCATGTTTCAGCAACGTTTTGGCTTCCCATAGGTAATTACCTCAACTCTCCTAGCCACTGACCCCCATTTTGTATTATTTCCCCAGGCCATTGCAATTGGTTTGGATCTCTTTCTTCTCTTATTTATTGGCAAGCAAGCTCTTTAATCCATCTTCTTTGTCTGATGTTCTAATTGCAGATGGGCTTCCTTTGGATTAGGATGTGGTTTTATTTTTGCTCTGTCTGCTATATATAGTCAGTAGTTTTAGTTTGTTCTCTGTTTTGCTATATGTCTTGTTTGATCTTTCTTTTGGTTATCTGTTTTGTTTCTTTTCCTGGGTTGTTCTCTTTGTAAGGTTTCTGTCTTCTCTCTCATGGTTCCAGCAGAGACGGATCTGCTTGAGGCTCACTTTCAAACTTATTTTGTTTGAAAAAAATTACACTCAGTATTAAGATGTGAAATCTTCTCTGTCACATATTTACACTCTTACCATTTATTTTTTCATCCCCATATATTTCATCCCTTTTCCTCCCCTATCTATATGGCATGTGTTGGGTACTTGGGTGATTTTCACAACATTTCTCTTTCAATTTTTCAACATTTAATTTCATCACGTTTCTTTCTTATCATGTTCCTACTTTTCCATTCTTTATTTTTTATTTTTTATGTTTCGTTGGTTTTCACGTACGTGATCAATAAGGGCTGGTTTGTGCCGAATTACCGATTCGACCGACGCAGATCGGTTCGGTCGTGCTGTGTGCCGAGTTTAATTGATGTATTATTCTTCTTTAATTTCGAGGATTAATATGGTAAGTAGTAACTCCTATAATTAAGCGAATCACACCTAATTAGCTTAATCATGTCAACACTCCCCTCTAAAATTGGTGCACTTTTAAGAGAATAATAAAAAGATGAAAAGCTAAGCGATGAGTGTCTAGCCACTGTATATGAGTTCGGTATTCTTTGTTTAAATTTTATTTGTATTTTACTTATTAAATATTAATAATATTTTGAGGGAGAAAAATAAGTTTTTACTTGGTTCTCGAACAATTTCTTTCTCTCTGCACTAGACATTCTTTCTGTCTATTACTGCATGGTTCTGGAACATAATTAAATTAAAAATAGCTTATCCCATTTACATGACATTTCATCTTACTAAGCAAAATAAAACATAATTAGATTAAAATAATCAACTAAATTGCTCAAAATTATAGAGATAATGATTATAATATAAAATATGCTAATGAAGTAGAATCCGTCCTGGTACCTATAACAACGATCGACGTCATTTTTGTTATTAGATTTGGATTTGTTGTTTGGGTTTTTTTGCTTATTTACTTTTGACTTTTTGTCTTTAGATTGCAAAATGGAACAGATACCAATTTCAATTGCATCTAAAATTGGAGAGGACTCGTTGGCGCAGATTGGGGGGCAATTCGGGTATCTACTTTATTTTGATTCCAACATAGAAACTCTGAAGGATGAGCTTAAAAAGATTTATGACAAGAGAGATGACCTGCAAAAATCAGTTGATGCTGCCAAGAGGAATGGGGAAGTTATAAAACTTGAAGTTGAAAGCTGGCTAGAGAATGTGAACACCTTATTTCATGAAGCACAAGACTTTGAAGATAAAGTCAACATGAAAAGGCGATCTCTGTATGGGTGGTGTCCAAATCTGAAGTGTCGGTATTCTCTGAGTAGGAAAGCCAAGAAGATTACTGAGCGTGCTCGTGAGCTCCAACAACAAGAATTCAATAATGTTTCCACTCCTGCACCTCCACAGAAGATATGGTCAACACTATACACTGAAGGTATTAAGGGCTTTGAATCCAGAAAAACAGTCATGAATGGTTTGATGGAGGCTTTGAAGAATGAAGAAAAAAGAATGATTGGGATTTGTGGGATGGGGGGTGTGGGTAAAACCACAATGGTGAAAGAAATCATCAAAGGATTGGCAGGACAGAAGTTGTTTGATGATGTTGTGATGACAGTTGTGTCCCAAACTCCAAACATTAGGCTGATTCAAAGTGAAATTGCAGAAACATTGGGGTTGACATTTGTCAAGGAAACTGAGTATGGAAGAGCACAAGACCTACATGAAAGAATCATGAAAAGTAAGAGGATCCTGATTGTTTTAGATGATATATGGTCAGAGCTTGATTTTCAGGCTATAGGACTTCCTGTTGGAGCTTCACATAAAGGGTGCAAAATTTTGTTGACGTCTCGAAGCAAAGAAGTGTGCAATAAGATGTGCTGTCAAGAAATTTTTGCAACCCCGTTGTTAACTAAAGAAGAAGCATGGGAGTTCTTCAAGGAGACAGTAGGGGGGTCCTTGGACGATCCTGATTTGCATACTATTGCAAAATTGGTTGCAAATGAATGCGGATGTTTACCCATTGCCATTGTAACCGTTGCAAAAGCACTACAATGTAAAAGGAAGCATGAATGGGTTACTGCCCTTGAACAAGTAAACAAGTCTCTCCCCGAAAACATCTCTGGAATGCATCCCAAAGTTTACTCCAGCCTAAAATTAAGTTATGATAATTTGGAGAGCGATGAAGTCAAGTCATGTTTTTTGCTTTGTTGTTTATTTCCAGAAGATTATGATATTCGACTTGAATGTTTGGTTAGGTATGGGTGGGGTCAAGGAATTTTTGGCAGCATTGATACATTGGAAGAAGCAAGAAACAGAGTGCATTCTTTCATTGACACACTACGAAGAAGGTTTTTGTTGCTGGACAGTGACAAGATAGAGTGTATCAAAATGCATGACATAGTTCGTGATGTTGCCATATCAATTGCCTCAAAAGATACTCATAGAAAGTTTATGGTAAGATGTGATGTTGAAAATAAAGGTTGGCTAGAGAAAGCTGCACAGCAACATTACACTGCAATTTCATTGAGTGGTGTTAAAATTGATGAGATTCCATATGGTTTGGAGTGGCCAAAACTTGAGGTGCTACAGCTACAAGACTCTGATATTTCAGAATCCAGCCTTTTTCAAGGGATGAAAGAAGTCAAGGTTTTATCATTTTTAGGTATGTCGTCTAGTCCATGCTTTAAAGAATCTCTTGGAGTACTGAAGAATCTTCATACCTTGTGTCTAGATGATTGTCGACAGTTGGGAGACATATCTAGTGTTGGAGGATTGGAGAACTTAGAGATCCTCAGCTTTGCTCGCTCTTCCATTCACGAGTTGCCGAGAGAAATTGGATTTCTTAAACAATTGAGGTTGTTAGATACAACAGATTGTGGTGAACTTGAAAAAATTCCTCATGGTCTCTTATCTAGCTTAATTAGACTGGAAGAGTTGTACATGGCAGAAAGCTTTGTCAATTGGGAATCTGCAGTAGAAGGCAAAGATGAGAGCATGGCAAGCCTTCATGAGGTGATGACTCTATCTCATCATTTAAAGGTCTTAGCCATAAAGATGCCTGATGCCAAGTTGTTGCTTAAAGATCAATTGCACTTCAAAAACCAGACAAGAAGATTTCATATATCCATATCTTTTAATCCATCATATATGAAATATTGCAGTAGACCAATGCATAGTTATCTATTCGAGAACTGTTTGATGCTTTGTGGTGATACAAGGGAATATATGGAAAGTGAAACAATTAGATTCTTGTTGAATAAAACTGAAGTATTGGATCTAAGTAATATCTATTATTTGAAGTATGTTCTTAATGAGTTAGATCAAGAGGGTTTTCAACACTTGAAAGCTTTAGAAATTTACTCTGCTCACAACATAGAGTATCTTCTAGACGGAACAGGTTGGACTAGTCAACGTACTGCCTTTCCTCTCTTGAAGTCAGCTATTCTCAGAACGATGGACAATTTAAAAGCAATATGCCATGGCGTACCTCCAAAGAGTACTTTTGTCAACCTAAGATCCCTTGAAATCAGAAGGTGTAACCAATTAAAATATGTCTTTTCACTATCCCTAGCAAGAAACTTGGAACAACTCCAAAGCTTAATTGTTGATGCTTGTGCGAAAATTGAAGAAATAGTCTTAAAGGAGAAAATGGAAGATGAGAATGAATCTTACAGGAAAGCTTTCCCTAAATTGACCGAATTGAAGATTTTCGATGTACCAAGGCTCATTGGTTTCTACATAGCCAACCAACACAACTCCAAATCAGAGGTATAAAAATATATATATGAATGGATGGTGGAATACTTGAATGGTATAAAAATATATTTAGTTTAGCTATATATTATGCGAGACTATGCTATGTTTTAATAAAATATTTATTTATTTAGCTTGTTTTCACGGGAACTACTTTTTTTGGGTTTTGTTTAAATTAATAATAATTATATGGACTTAACAGGTGACAAAGATATCTGAGGATAATTTTGACAAGATAACAGAGAGTGGGAATGATCCACATGAAGCTCAAGCTGTAGCGTCCTCTTCTACATCAAAATCTGTGCAAGTGGCAAGATCTAATATACTATTTCCATCAATTTGCATTTCATGGTTCCAAAATCTAGAAAAGCTAGTTGTGAGAACATTGTGGGTAGAGGATATCAAGCTTGATCACTTGTGGAGGAACGTTCCACATGGAGTCCAGGGCTTTCAAAATTTAAGATTCTTAGAAGTACGACGTTGTGGTAGAATGAAATATGTATTCTCGTATTTAATTTCCACGGTCCTTGTGAATCTCCAACAAGTACACATATCCTGGTGTGGAAAAATGGAAACTATAATCGCAGTCACAGAGGGAGATGAAGAAAAGGAGACGGGCGGCATGATTTTGTTCCCGAAAGTGAGTGTCTTTTATCTACGTCACTTGGGAAACCTTGTGAGTCTTTGCCCTGATGCCTACACTTTTTTATGGTCATCCATGAAATCTATGTACCTGGAATGCTGTCCCAAATTGAAGACATTGGGTTCTGGAATTCCCCAAATCAAAAAGTCAGAAGCAGAGAACTTGAATGCTAAAGTTGTCAGAGAATCATCATCATTAGCTCGAGAGGAAAGTCATCTCAACAGATCTTCTTCATCAAAATCTGTTTGGTGCCCTGGAATCTCATGTGCACCGCTCTGCTCGTCAATTAACAATCCAGTCAACGAATCTGACGATGATCCATCCACTCACAACAAATCCCAACAAAGATCAAGATCAAGATCCAGTTCAAGAGCGAATGATGCCAACAACTATGTTCAGATATTGCCACACCTTGTAATTGATAAAGAGGTAAGTGCTCGTAAGTTTAATAAACTTAATTTTCCTTTTTAATTTAAAGAGGACATTACAGATTTGGTCAACTTATTTTATACCTAGTTCAATTTTGGTCCACAATTTTTTATAAGTTCTGTTTTGGTCCACTAATTGTTTCATTTGTTCAATAAAGGTCCAAATTTGTGACTTTAAATCCTTTGGGTTGTGTTTTCTTCAATTATAATTGAAGTATAAGTTATATTTCATCATTTTTTAGTCATAAAAACAAATTTGGAGTATTAGAATCTAAGGGAATTGAGATTGGGTGAAGTTTGAAAAATTTGCAGCTTCGGGTACCCTACTTTGGGGTCAATTATCTTGAGTTTTAGAACTCCAATTTGAATGATCTTGATATGGTTATAAAGAAGAAATGCATAGCTTTAAAACAAGTATATGTTTGCTGAATTTGTGTGAGATTTGGTACGATAAAAGACAGACCAAATTTGAGAAAACAAATCTGGACCTCTATTGAACAAGTGGAACAATTAATGGACCAAAACAGAACTTAAAAAAGATTGTGGATCAAAATTGAACTAGGTATAAAATAATTGGACTAAATCTGTAATTTCCTCTAATTTAAACATGTGGATTAATTTATATAGCATTTTACTTTTGGGTTATTTACATAATTAAAAGGAAAAAAAAATAGTAATTGTTTCACTCCTATCATGTTTCAGGTTCTGTCAATTTTAATTCTTATTTAGCTATAATTTGAAAATGTTACAATCACCCAATTATAAATTGCTAGTTTTGTCGATCTCTCTCTTCTCTCCCTCATTCATTTAACTCTTTTTTGTTATGCTTACAATGCAGTATTATTGTTCAATCCTGCATCATAATATTCAGTCTAAAAAAAACAAAAAAAAACCTTGCGTTTTTAATACTAGTGGCTAGTGCTTGTTGTCATAGAGGACCTAAGAGTCAAACATCAAGGATTAAAATTGTGTACCGTTTTTAATATAGCTTGATTTTTTATTTTTTGAAAAAAGAATCTTTGAACATTTTGAATATAAGATATGTTTAAGATAAATGTAATGACAATATAAGATACATTTTTGGCCTTTTTTTAGGTTATGGAGACAAATATTGTGGATGCAAATATTAATGACAATCTAGAAAGTCTTCAAGTAAGATATTGTGAGTCACTGGAAGTGATATTTCTGCTTCACAAAACCCATCCTGTTCAAGCATTTAGTAAGCTGAGGGAATTGGTGTTGAAACTTTTACCAAAGTTAATGCACATATGGGAAAAGGGTTTACAACATATCACAGGCTTTGGAAACTTAAGATTGCTGGATGTATCTGACTGTGGAAATTTGAGATATTTGTTCTCACCAAACGTAGCTAAACTTCTTATGAGTCTGGAGGAAATAAAAGTTATCAATTGTATGGTTATGGAAAAAATTGTTGGAGAAGCAGAAGGAGAAACTACTATTGAGGAATTGGCATTTCCCCGAGTGAGATCCATCAAATTTAAAGATTTGCCCAACCTTGAATGTTTCTGCACTCAAGCTTATTCTTTGAAGTGGCCACCTTTGATGCAAGTGAATGTTACTGGCTGTCCAAAATTAAAGCCATCTGTACGTTTCTGGGGTTGAACATTTACAAGAAAAAGGTATGTTCTACTTTCAACCAACTATTCTCACTAATTAATGAAGAGCTAATTAATCTTTTTCAATTGCCTTGCTTTTGTTTTTCTTTCCCTTTTTATATTATCATTGTAGTCAATTAGTTGGAGTATAAAACCATAAATAAACAATTTTAATATAAGTCAGTGTGTGACCAAAAAGAAAATGTGCTTATCAAATTTATAGATTTGAAATGAATGAATTTGAAATCTAAATCCTTCCACCCATAGAAGTCTTTAGTAATGCGTGTCCAATTTCACGTCGATCAATTGATAATATTTTTAATCATTCTATCTTATATTATATTGAATATCTCAATCCTAGAAATTTAAACTATTAGGTGGAGAAGCTCATTCATTGTAGGATTAATGCTTAATAATCCTTTTTTTATCCATTTTTATAATAGGGTGTTTCTACTTGAACCCTCTTACTTGCTCATTATATACCACTTCATTTTTTGTCAGTTTTATAATTCCATTTTCCTTTTAAAAATGAAAAGAAACGAATAATATATGATATTAGTATACATGCTGGAGTGAATAGCACCTTTCTCTAAAAAGAAATGTATATTATTTATTTATGCTAATTAATGAAACTAAAAGGTGCAATCTCTTGTTAGCAAAAGAGTTGATATTATTATGATTTGTGTAAGAGATATTTTAAAAAACGTTTATTTATAAAAATTTATTTACATCAGAATAATAATAATAAAGGACATCACAAGAGTAATTTATAATTTTTTTCCGTTCTTGAATTTTTATATTTTTTTGGTATATATATATTTTTGTCTTCGTCCTTTTGGTGCTTGATTCTTTATTCTAATGTTTCTTGTTTGATTACGACAGAGTAAGAGCCCTCCTTTGGATATTGATTTCTTCCCTGCCCGCTGCCCTTAGAAAAAGTCAGGTAGGTAAATTGATCGATTTGGGTTATTTTCTTTATGTTTGCTTTGCTTTCTCTGTTTATTGGTTTGTTTAGCAATTGAATCGTCAGAATTTGGGTTTTATATGTGTTTGGTATTTTCACTTCGCCTTTGAGTTTTTTTTTTTTGAATTCTTTTTGTATATTTGTTTGCCGAAAGTTGAATCATTAGGTTCACTGTGATATAGTTTAAACTGATATGACATCGTGATATAGCTTCATTAAAAAAAATTAGGCTTTCAGCCACGCACTCACACTCATGCCAATAGTCTTTTTCTATTAAAAAAGAACTAAGAAATTTATGCCATTTAAAATCAAAATTTTGTTTATAGAAAAGAAGAAAAAAAGATGGAGAGAGAGAGAGAGAGAGAGAGAGAGAGAGAGAGAGAGAGAGAGAGAGAGAGAGAGAGAACATTCTAATTAGTTGATGGCCAATAAGTAGTGAGGTTTATAGATTTTTTTTAGATTTTAGTTTTATTTAAATGACTTTACCATTTTAACCTTTTTTAATAAACTTTTCCTCTTAATGGTATTATTTAGCAAAGGTCATTTCAGAAATTATAAAATTATGATTTTAAAGTTGACTCATGAAAAATTTCATTCACTTGATCATTTCACTAACTAAAGGCATTTTTTAGATTTTTGAAAATTTCACTTAAGTGATATGTTAGCTTTATATATATAGATTAAACAATTATTCTTTGCCTCATAAAACACTTATATGCTTCAGGGTATTATGATTGCATTTGTTTTTATTTTTATAATAAAAACAAATAGCAATGTCGCTGAGCTTTGACTTCAATTGGCCCTAAGGTGGTGCCACCTCACCAGGCCCCCCATTGTATGTTAAGTTGCCATATAAAATAGGCTTAATTATCGATTTACCACCCAAAACTGTAACTCATTCCCACTTTACCACCTGAAAGTTTTTTTGTCCCAGATTACCACCTGTAACTTACATCCGTGTCCCGTTTTACCTTGTTCCGTCAACAATTCCGTTAATGCTGACGTGGCGCGCTGGATGTGCGCCACGTGTCACATCTTTTTTTGTATTTTTGTATTTTTCTATTTTTATAAACTTTGAAAATTAATAAAAAATAGCTCCGAACTTAGAAAAATACACGAAAAATTCCTACTGACTTGTCTTGACTAGTACTAATTTACTATGGGGTCAAAATGCCATTTTTCCCTCTAAAAATTTCCAAAAAATTTGGAAAGTCCAAATTTATTTCTAGAAAATTAAAATACTCTAGACTCTTTGGAAATTCATAGAATAATCTCCCGAACTCCAAAAAATATGAGGTCTGCACCGTTAGTCTTCTAAAAACTAACAATACCTTTCTCGTGAACACTTGCTACCCAAAAGACCTCTCGGTCTTAGAGAAAAATAAAATTCCCTATAAAATAAATTCTAGAAAAATCCTAGAATTTCTGTAAAGTCTCGAAATAATTCTCTAAAACAGGTTTTTGGTAATTTTTCAAAATATTTTTGAGAATTTGTCCAAGAGTTTACGAAAATTCTAGAATTTTTTATAAAATTTATTTAATAGAGGAAAATTTATTTTAATTTTTTTAGAAATGAATTTGGACTTTCTAATTTTTTTGGAAATTTTTAGAGGGCAAATTGCTAATTTAACCTTATAGTAAATTAGTGCTAGTCAAGATGAGTCCGTAGGAATTTTTCGTTTATTTTTCTGAGTTCAGAGCTATTTTTAATTAATTTTCAAAGTTTATAAAAATTAAAAAAAATAAAAAAATGCGAAAAATAAAAAGGATGTGACACGTGGCGCACATCTAGCGCGCCACGTCAGCATTAACGGCCAGATCGTTAGCATTAACGGAATTGTTGACAGAACAAGGTAAAATGGGACACGGATGTAAGTTACAGGTGGTAATCTGGGACAAAAAAACTTTCAGGTGGTAAAGTGGGAATGAGTTACAGTTTTGGGTGGTAAATCGATAATTAAGCCTATAAAATATAAATAGTCCATTGTACATAAACTTGCATGTGTGTGGTGTAGTGGTGCTTGCACATTCTTGAAAATAGCGATCCTTGTTTGAGTATTCATTTTGCCATCAATTTTATTCGTTCTTTTGGTTTTTCGTTCACCTTGCTATTCATATATACCCTTAAAGGGTCGGTTTGGGTTTAATATTCAAAATAATTTTCGTGCTTATAAGAGGCCTAAACTCACAATTTGGTTTTTGATAATTCTTAACAACAACATTTCATTGGTATTTTTTTTTTGTTTTTCTTTTTTCTATTTTACATTTTAATTACCTGAAATTTCACTTTATTACCTAAAGTAAAAATTGAGTCAACTTTTGCCACATTGATTTAAAATTTTTTGCATGTCAGACCTTGGGGATTTTCTGTCACACTATTCATTAAAATATGCATGTGACCTTTTTAAGGGGTTTTCTAGTCTTTAATTAAATACCAAATGGAATTATTTACCCAATCGATCTATATATGGCCTTTTTAAGTGGCCAAGAAACCTAAAAATAAGACCAAAAAGGCCATTTGGTATTTCGTTGAAGCCTAAAAAGACCACAAAAAACCCCCTTAAAAAGAGGTCACAAGCAACACACGTGCTTATTTTTAACAGAAGGTGTGATGGAAATCACTAAGGTCTGATATTGCAAAAAAATTATAAATTAAGATGGCAAATAAGCTCAATTTATAATTTAGATGGTGAAGTGAAAAAAAAATAGTTGTTGCGTAACCTAGTTGGAAGGGTCATAGAATTATTCACAATGCTAATCTCCCCGAATAAAAAAAAATGAAAAAAAAAAACCTAAAGTCCAGGAGGGTAATGTGGAGAAATTTTTAAGTAAGCCGGGTTGTTTGACCACATGTATGGTACGACCATCCTATGGTATGACATCGTGTATATTGTTTATTTTTAAAAAATGTAAACTTTACTTAGATAATTAAGCATACATGTGAGTATGTGATTGGAGGTACATGTGAGTATATGATTGGAGGTCAGCTTATGACAATAGAAATATAAAAAGTTATAAAGCACTTTTTTTTTTTTTTTTTGTGGACTTGTGATATTGACCTCCACTCTTGTCTCTTAATTTCATTTTGTCCCAAATTGCTCCCTAAATTTTACTTTATTTCCGAAATTTCATGTTGTCAATTTTTTCGTCTAAATTGATCATGCAATCATTTTTCAATGATATAATCGTCATGAATTGTATGCCCAAAATATTAATTTAGGAAAATCTTATTCTCTCATCCTTCTAAACGAAGAACCCAGTAGTCAATATGAGCTTCATATATATCTGAATCACCAATTTGGATACAGGAATTGCTACAAGCCTGTACCCTTAGACTCATGACCATTTAATTTGTTGCTTTCAAAGTTTGAATTGAAGGGGTTTTTGAGACTTAGAAGTCTGGCTTAAAAAAACAAAAAAGTCTGGCTATTTAGTCCCTTTTTTTTTTTCCAACTTATATGACATTTTTACATTGAGCTCTATAACAATATTGTTGTTTTTTTTTAAACAATGATTAAAAATGCATATCATACCACATAGGTCGAGAAATTTTTTTTGTACAAGTAATACATTATTGTTCATAGAAATATTATGTTGTAACAGTTTTTTAAATGTTGCCATTAATTTCATATTTTAAAAAGTTTCATCAAAGCCCTAGCTTTATAAAATGGTAACATTATTATTTATAGCTTTTGTATTCGAGTAATATGCTCACCTTAAATGTTTATTTGGATATATTGTTTTCATTCTCAATTTGCATTTGCTTTTATTGTTGTATATTTTATGCAGGAGAACATTGCAAGAGATTTAGATCTTCATTACCAACAAAAGAAAAAGGAGATTCAGTGATGATGAGTCGACATTAATTATCGTTTGTATCTTTCAACAATAGAAACATTGGTTTTTATATTTTATACTTTCTAATAGCATTTCCTGTATGTGTGTATTATGTGATTGTTTAAACTTTGATAGTAATACATATGAAACCATCTCAAACGAACTATTTAAATTGGTTATATTATTCTTAGTACGTGTATGTGTAGTCATAATTATTAGTTTAAAAGTTAATGATGATTTAGAATTATAAAATTGTTAAAATTGGTTCAAATATCTCCACCAATTCTATACCATTGCCTTAATTTAAACAGAAAAGTTAGCCTCACAATTGTAATTCTCCCAAATATATTCAACAAAGAGTGTCATGATGATTCCCAACGGTCTTTTCATCACATCCTATTCCTTATGACTAAGCCATTCTTCTTCAAATTAGAACTTATTCTTTAAAATGTTAATAATTATAAACCCCCTAGTTAGAGATAAAATCTCTCATAACCTCCACCCAAAATCTATCTCTCTTATAACCCCCAATCTTACACTTAATATTTTCCTAAACCCTCTAGTCAACTAATACCCAGTCAACTTTGACTCCCCATATTTTAATTTTCCAGTTTTACCCCTTTTGTTTTATTTTCATTTTCAGCCAACTAATACTCTCTCTCTCTCTCTCTCTCTCTCTCTCTCTCTCTCTCTCTCTCTCTCTCTCTCTCTCTCTCTCTCTCTCTCCTATCTGTTGCCTCACTCCCCTCTGCGTCTCTCTCTCTCCCCGCTGCTGTCGCAGGCGCGTGCGCCGCCGTCTGGCGACGGTTGCCGGCGAGACCGGTCCCATCACACTCGCCTCTCCTTCCTCTTCCTCCCTATGCCCTCCACGTGCCGTGAAACTAAACGTCGACGCCAGATCGGGTCTAAGCAGATCTGAGCTCTCTCGCCGGCGATCCGTCAATTCCGACGGCGACGAGGTGTCGGACCGGTTGGGTTCTTCTCGCCTCTTCCTCTTCAGTCTCTCCATGCCATTTCCTCACTCCGACCACCACTGGGCACGGCTTTTGCGAAGCTACAAAGCTGCGGCTTCTCCGACGATTTTTGGGCCGATTCCGGTGGTGTTTTCTGTCGATCCAGGTATCAATCTTTGTCCCCTCGACCTGCTCTTGCTATTGGTTGGGTTGTTTTAACTCAAATCTTGGTTTTCAGGTTGGTTTGCCGCTGCAACCGCTAGATCCGCCACTTGTGGCGGCGGGTTGGGTGTTTTTTTTTTGCTGTTCAGCCTCCCCCGAATCCTAAAAGCTCAATTCGAGGTCCGAGAATATTTTTGGGTGAGTTCTGTAATTTTCTGTGTGTTGATTGGGGCTGGGCAGCCACCGTGTGTGGTGGTCACCGCCCGACTCGGCCGTTGAACGATCAATTTTATGAACCCTGTTTGATTTGTTGAACTGTCTGGTCTTAAACAGGTACCTCGGCGATTAAAAAGTGCAACTGAATTCAACAAATTCAGTTTCAGTTTCTAGCTTAATTAGTGTAACTGTGTAAATTCAGTTTCAGTTCTATAAAATTTAGGTTTACTCTCTGAAAATTCAGTTTCACCCCAAATTCAGTTCTAGCTTAATTAATTATGTTAATCGGATAGAAATGTGGGTTTTTTAATTGATTTATAAGTATATACAAATTTACTTAATTTATTGATTAAACAGTTTCAGTTCGTGAAACAGTTTCAGTTCTTGAAACAGTTTCAGTTCTTGAAACAGTTTCAGTTCTTGAAACAGTTTCAGTTCTTGAAACAGTTTCAGTTCGTGAAACATGAGTTTGAAATGAACTTTGAATGAAATTATGGTTCTGAAATATGATAAATCAAATTTGCAGGTAGAAACATATCGAGGCAGTGGCGACTGTCGTGTACTCGTCGCGCGTGAGGTGATCGGACGACGTTGTATTGTTGGCTACTCCTCTCATCTCAATGACTTGTTGTATTGTTGGTTTTTTTTTGATAAGGTTGCTGTGTTTTTTTTAGTGAAACGGAATTCAGTAAAGGTGTAACTGTTTTAGTGAAGTGTAATTGTTTTAGTAAAGGTGTAATTGTTTTTTAATTAAGGTGTAATTGCATTTTAGTCGAGGTGTAATTGTTTTATCACTTAATTCAGTTTCAGTAAATGAATTCATAACTGAATTCTTCAATTTAGTATAACTGAATTTCTGAAATTCAGTTTCAGTGTAATTGAATTCTTGAAATTCAGTTTCAGTGTAACTGAATTTTTGAAATTCAGTTTTTGTGTAATGAAATTCAATTTCAGTGTTTGATTTTAGTTTTAGTGAAATATTGAGTTTTAGCAAAAACTTCAATTTCAAAAAAAAAAAAAAAAAAAAAAAAAAACAGTTTCACCAAAATACAGTTACAATGACGTCAGCATGCGTCAGAAGGGTAATTTAGGATTATAAGTTTTAGGGGGTTTTGAAAGAGTTTATAGATGGGTGGGGGTTTAGACAAATTTTTTTGGTGAGTAGGGTGTTTAAAATTAGGCACTATTCTTTAAATACATATGAATTTAACTATTTAATTAACTTATTCACTCAAATCCTATGCATCAAATTAAGCATAAAATTGTGACAAAATTGAATTGACTAAAGTTGTGACAAAATCTCAACAGTCGACATCCTCTTTCAAATGCATTAATCATGCATGTTTTAAAATAAATTTGATGGCTCTCGGAGTCGTGCTTATTTTAATTTTTCTGCTTTTGGCTTAATTTGTTAATAGAAATGTGGTCTAGCTCTTGAAAATGGATATATTCAACTAGCAATTGAAGGTGAGTCTACAATTGTAATTCACGTGCATGGTACATGGTTGATCTCACGTACCCATTGGAGAATTATGATGAAACTCGATCTCTTTTATTGTCTTGTTAAGTCAATCACTTGTATCGATCAAGTATGCATCACAATTTAAAAAAATTCTATGTGAGATCATATGTGATCTCCATCTTTCATTATGCATGTGGGGCCTATCTTTATGTGATGGAACGCACTATTTGTTATGAGAGGAAATAATATATGCATATGATTGTCACATGAAAAAATTCCTTTTCTTACAAGAAGGTAATTTGCTTGTGGATTGGTTGGTTCGATACCTATTCGTTAGTTATGAATGTGCAGACAATAAGTTTTTTTAATTGATGTGTGCAGACAATAATAAAATAGATAGATGGTTGAGGTTTCAAAAACTCATATAACTTTTTTATTATTAATACGTACATATATCATCTTGTTTTGAATTTAAATATTAATCTTGTTATATAGCCTGATCGATTTAATTGCCCCAAATGGTGCAGACAATAATAAAATCGATAGATGGTTGAGGTACGTTTCAAAAACTCATATAACTTTAATAATACGTACATATATTATCTTGTTTTGAATTTAAATATTAATCTTGTTATATACCCTGATCTCTTTTCTAAAAAATTAATATAATATTATGGGGTATTAATTTGAAAAACATTTCGTTCATTTGATATTTATTTTTAAATGTAACCGAAATGTACGAGAAATGGAGAAAGATAAGCATCTGATAAAAAAATATTGGAATATAAACTTAATTATAGGCTTATAGCTAACCAATCAAGGAGTTAATTTGTATCAATCAATTAATCAGACACATTTAGTGGGATATGTCATATTTTGAATATTTTTGAATTGATCGATAAACATTCCATTAGATGATACGATGGAATGCAATTATGACTGAATGTGAGAAATTGTTGGCTTTCTTTGATTGTGTTGCTAGTCATAGGACTCTTACCTTTTTCAACTCCCACCATTTGCTAGTCATAGGCCACCTTAGATAAATCATTGGAGTATTGAACAGGCCGATCGATCGACATGGGTAGCCTCCAGGGATTGTGGTTTGTGTTTTGTGTTTTGGTAGCCATAGGAGCCATAAGTTCAGCTTCAACCAGTCACTATGGTCATGGCTGGGAGCGTGCTACTGCAACCTTCTATGGTGACATCCATGGCAGAGAAACCATGCGTAAGTAATGGATCATCCCTTCATTTCACGCATCCTTTGTATTGAATCTCTATTTTCTTATCTTGTTTTCTTGAATCTCTTGATGTAGCACTGCTCCATAATATATTTATCTACACCATCATGACATTATATTTCATTTATCTTTCAGTTTGTAACTTCGGCTAATGGCAAACGTTATTTAAAACAAAAACAAAAACAAAAATGAAACTTGAGCAAAATTAATTAGTAGTCTAAATTTCAGAGTTGTATTAGAGCAAGAAATAGAATTCTCGTATTCAAAACGGGAAATGCAGGATTCATGGAGGATATGAGTCTTTTCTCACATTTAGTTTTCATTGTTTTGATTTATGAAGTATTCATTTAATTTATAATATATTAAGATTTGAAGTAGTAGTTATATATGCATGTTGGCAGAGGGAGCTTGTGGATATGGAGATCTATTTCAACAAGGTTATGGTCTACAAACAACGGCACTAAGCACTGCACTATTCAACAAAGGCCTGGCCTGCGGAGCCTGCTTCCAAATAATGTGCTTCAACCAAACCCAATGGTGCATCAAAGGCGCAGGCTCAATCCGAGTGACTGCCACCAACTTCTGCCCTCCGAACTACGTTGATGGCAGCTGGTGCAACCCACCTCAAAAACACTTCGACCTCGCCATGCCCATGTTCTTAAAAATTGCACAATACAAAGCAGGAATCGTGCCCGTTGTTTTTCGCAGAGTCTTCTGCTACAAGCAAGGTGGCATCAAATTTGAGCTCAAGGGGAACCCTTACTGGATGCTTGTATTGGTGTACAATGTTGGTGGTGTTGGCCAAGTTGTTGAGGTCAAAATTAAGGGCGAGAAGAGTGGTGGTTGGTTTCACATGACTAGGAATTGGGGACAGAACTGGCAGACATGGCAAAAACTGCAAGGCCAGAGCTTGAGCTTCCGAGTTAAGACGAGTGATGGTAAAACGCTGCTCTCTAAGAATGTTGCGCCGGCTAATTGGCAATTTGGGCGGACGTATGAGGGAAAAAGAAATTTCGACTAATTTATGTCAATCAACAGCACTGCTAGCAGAGGTTTACGTAATATCAATTTTAATAATTTTATGACAATTTATATATATTATTGTTCACGTACTTTCAATTATTGTATTTCTTTTTTATGTTTGATCATGTTTTAGAAGTACCTACTAGCATTATGATTTGAAATTTATGAGGCTTTTTCTAATGTGGGATGTGAAAACATTACAGGATGTGAGAAGGTCTGGATGCATGCTTAACGTACTTACCTACATCCCCCAACAGAAAATTTCTGAAATTCAATTGCTTTTGAATTTCCAAAATGGATATATCTATCTTATCGTGTATGTATGTGTAGGTTTTTTTTTGTTTTTGGTCAATGTATGTGTAGATTTGATTTTGTGTTTTTTAGCGTAAAAATGTTGTAACAGATACGTAAATTAATAGCTAGTAATTATGCAATTCATGCTAATCCAACACGTTATTAACTTTCTTTTTATTAATGAAGAGAATGTATTTATCTAAATATTATGTTTAACCCTTTTTTTCTTTTGAGCTTGTTATTTGAATTAATTAATAATGACCTATTATCCACTCATGACCCATTCAACCGCTTCTATAGGCATTTAATCTTTAATTGAAGAAAACTAAGTTTAATGATCAGATCCCGCTTATAAAGGTTGAGAATGTACCTTTTGAATCTTGGCACTCCAGCTCCTCCAATACAACCCAGGCAAAGATGAAGAAACATAACCCCTGAGAGGAGTTTTAACTCCTAGTTTGAACTATAGTTTATTTTAATTTCTTCCAATAGCTTAAATAGATATATATATATATATATCAATAATGAATCATTTCATAACTAAGTTTTTCTTTACATTGATAGTGTTTTTGGAAAGCACTTATATTAATAGTTTTTACGCTAGCTCAATGCGACACAAATTTATATTAGGTTATCATACGTTAGAAAAGTGAGTTTATTATGATCAATATATCATGTAAAAGAGATTGACGATCACTTTTTGTTTAAAAAATCACATTTAAAGTGTTAACAAATATTGCACAATTTAGTGGACTTATTGGCACATATAATTGACACGACATCAAACTATAAATAGTTGTTTTGTTAAAAAATAATTTAATGTATTAATTTATTATTAAATAGTTTTATAAAACAAATAATATTTTAGAGTTTCAAAAATTCACCAAACCTCGTGAGTGCAACCTATAAAAAAGAGGCAACATATAAAATTAATACTTATTATATACTTATTATATACTTTTTAGTTTAGGTACCAAAATTAAATAATATTTTAGATTAAGTACTAGTTGAAAAGTCAAACAAAATAATAAAGTAAAAGGTATTAGAATTTACAAATATTACATCACATGCCACTATAATAAAAAATAAAAAAATAATTTTACATCATAAATATTACATTAATTTATATTATATTGTATTAAAATAAAATAAAATCAATCCAGTCACAACTTAACTGTGACTATCTTGGTAAATTGAAAAAGATAACTCACACCACTATATATTATTTTGAGCAAAAATATTATTTTAACCTCTATTTATACTATATTGTAGTATAATTTCTCTAAAAAAAATTCAATTAAGTCACAACTTAACTGTGACTGTCTCACAACTTAGATGTGATTGTCGTTCAGTCACAACTAAATTTGAAGTTGTGAGTGTCCTACAGTCACAACTAAATGTGAAGTTGAGACTACATTAGCAAATTTTCAAGATAATATAAAAACCTCAAGGGCAATTTTGTCAAATCCTTATAAATTTTAACCAACACCCATCATATATGGGCCAAAGGACAAAAATGTCAGATGAAAAAGGCTCAAATCAAAGGGGCCAACATGTTTGTGATCTAATCTTAAAAACTACATTTAAATTTAGTAGTTCAATTGAAATATTATATGGTCTTTATGCTATACCAAAAAATTATTAGAATTTGGTATTTAATCCTAATTTTCTATATAGATAAATAGAAAAAATTCTTGTGACAACTGACCAACAGATCCCCTTATGGCCTAACTCATATAAATTCATTGTATTTAAGACGAGAAATGCAGGATTCATGGAGGATGTAAGTGAGCATTCAAATGTTTTTCTCACATTCTGCATCTGCATTCTGCATGAGAGCAGACTTTGTATTTGAGTAACCTTACATTTATTTAGTTTTCATTGTTTTGATTTATAAAGTGTTTATTTTATATATAATATTAAGATTTGAAGTATGAAACCGTTCATTTGTTTGATCAAAGTTAGATAGACAAATAGTTTCCGATTTAGTTGATTTTTTGCAAGGATGATCTATTAATGGAGATGTAAAAAATGAATGGTTCGGATCGACACAAAACGACTCGTGTGGGCTCCACAAGGAGGATCACTCATTAGAAGGTCCCTGTACTTATATATGCATATATGTTGGCATAGGGAGCTTGTGGCTATGGAGATCTATTTCAACAAGGCTACGGTCTACAGACAACGGCAATAAGCACTGCACTATTCAACAAAGGCCTAACCTGCGAAGCCTGCTTCCAAATAATGTGCTTCAACCAAACCCGGCCCAATGGTGCATCAAAGGCGCAGGATCAACCCAATGGTGAAAACATTGCAGGATGTGAGAAGGTTTGAATGCTTGCTTAACTTGCTCACCTACATCCCACAAAAGAAAAATTCTGAAATTCAATTGCTTTTGAATTTTCAAAATGGATACATCTATCTTAGTGTGTATGTGTAAAATAAATGGTATTTTATATATTGTTAATTAGTTTTACAATGCACAAGAATACAATTTATACAGATGAAAACTATCATCTAAGGTAAGTAATTCACACATCCTAAGTTAAAGATCTTAATTGATACAGATCCTAAATTAAAGATGTACAAATTAATCCTAAATCATAGGTGTTAACTATCTGCATAAGGTAATAATTAGTACTTATTACTATGATTCTTTCCATATCTTCAATAGTCCCCCTCAAGCCGAAGTATGGAGATCGAGAATACCCCGCTTGCTTTTGAGCCGTTGAAATTGGTTTTTACCTAAAGACTTTGTAAACACATCTGCAATTTGGTCTTTTGAAGGAATATAGGCAGTACGTACGTAAAGAACCATTTTGAATCTTCTCTTGAACAACATGAAAATCAAGCTCAATATGCTTGGTGTGCTCGTGATATACGGGATTAGCCGCTACATATAAGGCATCTTGATTGTCACAATAGCCATTGGAGTTCGCAAATATTGTAACCACTGGAGTTCGCAAGTTGCCATAGCCATTGCTCTATATTCTGCTTCGGTTTATGAACGTGATACAATATCTAGCTAGTAGCCCCTAAATTAAATCAAATGAACTCTTAATTATCATCATCAAACATAAATTAAAAATCTACAACCCTTACTTAAAACCCTAACTCAAAACTTCAAATTAAAACCCTAAAATTTAACTCAAAATTTAAAAGAATTTAAGAGAATTTACCTTTTCCTTAGGCTTTGGGGCTTGGTGATTAGGGAAGTCAAGCAAAAACTTGAAGGAGATATTCAAAAATGCCACACTAAATAGGTGGAAAAAAAAAAATCTACATTTATTAAATGCTTGAGATTTAACAACGCAAGCGAGAAAGCAAGAGTGCAAGAAAGAGCAAGTTGAATTTGAGAGAGCAAGAGAGAGGAACAGATTTGGTACCTTAGACTTAGCTGATATCTGCCTTTCTTTTTAAATGGCCAATGGGTTAATTAATAACATAGGAATGGCCAATGGATAATTGGGTAATAGACTAATAAGGTTTTTTTTTTTTTTTTTTTTGCAAAAAAATGGAGCTCACCCCAACCCATACATTAGGTCCGTCCCAGCTGCCGCCGGCGCACCTCCTCCTCCTCTCTCTCTCTCTCTCTCTCTCTCTCTCTCTCTCTCTCTCTCTCTCTCTCTCTCATTTCTCTCTTCCCATACATGGGACAAAGCCCCCAAGCCCTTTGTCTTCTTCTTCTTCTGCAAAATACCAACCCCTAAATGTACAACCTTTCCAAACCTTTTTTTCACCCCAAATCTGCAAAAAACCAACACCAAATATCTTCTTCTCCACCCCAAATCTTGAAAAAAACCAACCCCAAATATAAAATTATGCAAACAAACCAAGCCCAAATCAAATAGAGAAAAAAAAACAAAAAAAGACAAAGAGGGAAAGAGGAGAGGAGGCTGATATGGGCTGGGATTGGGTAGGGGAGGGGGAAGGGGTGGTTGGGGCGAGGGACCGACGATGATGGGGTTGTTGCTGGCGGTGGGTGGAGGGCTCAGGTGGGGTTGTTGGGTTGGGGTTGCTGCTATTGTGTTGTTTTTTATTTTCTTTTTTGCTTGTTTAATTTAAATTTGTAATTTGGGAGATAAATTGGAAATTAAGGATATCAATAGAAGTATTATTATTATTATTTTTTAATTTAAAAGGCACATGACCACTTCCGTTAACTTCCTAAATCCTAAACATGTGACCTCTGAAAAAGAGGTCACATGTTATGTACATGACCACTTCCGTTAACTTCTTGGATGAAGTTAACGATTTGTACTAATTTGGTACAACAAGTAAAGTTCGTGGGTAAAAATGTCACGTTTGAAAATTTATAAACTACATTGAGAAAGTAGGCAAAGTTCGAGGACCAATTTTATATTTAACCCTTATTTTTAATAACCACATACACTTATCTCATATAGCATTGATTCTTGAATGAGGTGTGTTTCATCTCATTATGAGATGATGACGCAGAAGACATACCCCATGAAAAAATCTCTTCTCATATAAATGTATATGTGAGTCTCATGTAAATGAACTTATGTAATCATGATATGTAGTTAGAATTAACAATAATATTAAGGCTTAATTATCTATTTACCACTCAAAACTGTAACTCATTCTCATATTACCACCTGAAAGTTTTTTTGTCATAAATTACCACCTATAATTTACATTCGTGTCTCATTTTACCTTGTTCCGTCAACAATTCCGTTAAAAATGCTGATTTGGCCGTTATTGTTGACGTAGCGTACTGGATGTGTGTCACGTGTCACATTTTTTCTTATATTTTTTTATTTTTCTATTTTTATAAACTTTGAAAATTAATTAAAAATAGCTACGAACTCAGAAAATACATGGAAAATTCCTACGGACTCGTCTTGACTAGTACTAATTTACTATGGGGTCAAAATACCAATTTTCCTCTAAAATTTCCAGAAAATTTGGGAAGTCCAAATTTATTTCTAGAAAATTAAAATACTCTATATTCTTTGGAAATTCATAGGATAATCTCCCAAACTCCAAAAAATATGAGGTCTGCACCGTTAGTCTTCTAAAAACTAACAATACATTTCTCGTGAACACTTGCTACCCAAAAAGACCTCTCGGTCTTAGAGGAAAACAAATTTCCCTCTATAAAATAAATTCTAGAAAAAATCTAAAATTTCTGTAAAGTCTCGAAATAATTCTCTAAAACAGAATTTTGGTAATTTTCAAAATATTTTTGAAAATTCTAAAATTTATTTAATAGAGGGAAATTTATTTTAATTTTCTAGAAATAAATTTGGACTTCCCAAATTTTCTGAAAATTTTTAGAGAGAAAATTGGTATTTTGACCCCATAGTAAATTAGTACTAGTCAAAACGAGTCCGTAGGAATTTTCTGTATATTTTTCTGAGTTCGGAGCTATTTTTAATTAATTTTCAAAAGTTTATAAAAATAGGAAAATAAAAAAATCTGAAAATAAAAGCAAAGATGTGACACGTGGCGCACATCCAACGCACCACGTCAGCAATAACAGCCAAGTTAGCATTTTTAATAGAATTGTTGACGGAACAAAGTAAAATGAGACACGGATGTAAGTTATAGGTGGTAATCTGGGATAAAAAATCTTTCAAGTGACAATATGAGAATGAGTTATAATTTTGAGTGCTAAATCGATAATTAAGCCTAATATTAATTACAGTCTACCAACATATATGAAGGTATTAAATTTCATTGATATACAACAATTGTCTTACCCTACCCTATTTTGGAATCTTCGTCCCTGATAACCCATGTGAAGTATGCACAAAATGATGTCGACCTTTTTTATCTCAGGAAATTTGTAAATGAATGTGTAGCTTTTGAGTTGTCTCACACCAATGGATAGTTTGCACTTTGCACCTTGCTTTGCTGAATTTTATATAACAAATGTAGCAATTGGTACTACTATAGTATCGGTGAAAAGTCTCAAAACCCATCTAATCTAAAAGGACCAAGTTCAATATAATGAATGCAAAAGGTCAAGCTAAAAACACATGGTTGGTGCCATGACCCCACTCTTACTGATATTGATTGAATTTATCAATATATATGCTCTATTAATAGAAAAAGAAAAAAGAATTCAGTGGTCATAAAATGATTGAAAATAAGTAATTTTGTTTTCTTACTTTAAGGTAATCGAATCTGAGTGGTTGAATCTATCCTAATTCTTATCATTTGAGTTAATCTAAAGACAAATATAAATAGTTTTTTTTTTTTATTAAAAATATAAATAGTTCGTTATCTATAATTTACAATAAAAAAGATAATTATTAAAATAAGCTATTTTTTTGTTAATCAACTAGCATCATGAGATTTAAATTTACGACAAAGGAAATTATGTATCATCCACTAAATCAGATGGTCATTAACATTATTAAAATGAGTTAATAATCACAAGATCATCACATTGTTCTTCTTTCATTGACAAAGAATGTAAAGCATGCCCTTTGTGAAACAAATTAAATGTGTCAACCACTTGGCTAAAAAAGGGAATACAACATCCCAATCCTTCCAAGCCTAGCTATATATTGTCTCCCTATGAATATAATGCGAAACTGATTGTGCCTTATTAAAGCTTTTGGACTCAAAAGAAAATCATGCACACAATTCTCATTTAGGTATTTTGTGGTTTTGTATCCAAAGTCTAGAATCCCAAATTTGGAGTGGAACCCATCTTTCAGTAGCACCAAAAAATACACCTCAGAACATTTGGATACCCAAAAAGGAGAAAGTAGGTTGTCCTAAGCAAAAAGAAAAACATGTCAAGGAAAAGGAAAAAGTTATCTTCACAGCCAAACAGGCACCAACTCAATTTGATTCTTTCCCCCATCAACAACCTAAACAAATCCCACACCACAAAAGGGACCAAACTTTGCATTTCTCCACTTGTTTCTCTTTCCTAAACCCAACCCTTATCATCTCTTATACAAGTCATCGTTGTTGAAATGAAGTCAATCCCTACTCTCTTCCTAGAACGCGTGAAAACCACGCCCCATCAAGTCAGGTACTGGTTTATGCAGAATGCAGATGGAGTCAAATCTCAAATGTTGCCTGCAGTGTACAGAGGCAGAGCACCTGGGAAGTGAGATGTGAGAACTGAGAAGTGAGAACATTCATGTTGCAATGACAGACAGGAGTGGAGAGCGTGCTGCAGACGCGCTACAACAAACAGGGGGATGAAAACAAAGAATAAAAAATAATAAAAAATCTATAGATCTTGTTGTAACACTCACTCTCAAGCATGAGACCCCCAAATCCCGGAAAATAAAAATAAAAATAAAATCTCCCATAAAAATCATCATAAATAAAAAAAGAAAGAAAAGCATCATCAGCATTCAACAACAACAAACAACAAACAGTACCACCCATAACATAACATAACAAAAGCTGAAAAGAAGAAAACAAGATCCACCTCGAACCTCTCTCCTCACTCCTCACCTATCTATCCATCTATCCATCTATCCATCACCTCCCAACATTCAACAGTATAATTCCTTCACAACAACAACCACCATCGCCAATATGCTCTCCACCAAGGTACAGTGTACACCCACCCTTTCTCTCTCTCTTAATTTTCTCTCTTGTTTTCTCTAGCAGAGCAGACTAGCAAGTACGAAATAGGCAAGCAATCAAATCCCATCTTGGTTTGCTTTCTTTTTTGTTGTTGGGTTGGTATTTATTATTCCCAAATCACACACCTGGCCTAAGGAATCTCAGACCTTCCAAAATTAGCTCCCAAAATAGTGAATTGGGTCAGTCTTAGATTTGAGAAATAATGAGGGAAGAAGACTCCAATTGGTTCTCAAGGTGGGAAGAAGAGCTCCCATCTCCTGAGGAGCTCATGCCCTTATCCCAAACCCTAATAACTCCTGATCTTGCAATAGCCTTTGACATCAGAAACCCCAACACCACCACCACCACCACTACCAGCCCACAACACCAGCAGGGGGCCCCACCTCCACCACCACCCCCTCCTACTTCCAATTCTCTGCCCCCCGCCACCCCCACCCAGCCCAGCTCGGCGGATTTCGCGGATTCCGCCGAGCTGGGCTCCGGGGCCGCCGGAGAGGAGCCTGCCCGCACCCTAAAGCGACCCCGCCTGGTGTGGACCCCACAACTCCACAAGCGCTTTGTGGACGCTGTGGCGCACTTGGGGATCAAGAATGCCGTCCCCAAGACCATAATGCAGCTGATGAGTGTGGACGGCTTGACCAGGGAGAATGTCGCCAGCCATTTGCAGAAGTACCGTCTTTATCTCAAGCGTATGCAGGGATTATCTGGTGGGAGTGGTGGCGGCGGTGGCGGTGGCGGAGGCTTGGCGGCTTCCGCTGATCCCGCCACCGACCATTTGTTTGCCAGCTCGCCAGTTCCACCACATTTCTTGCACCCGGGACGGCCCAATTCGGACCATTTCTTGCCGTTTGTGCCAGTGGCTCTGCAGCAGCATCACCATCACCAGCAGCAGATGGCAGCAGCTGCGGCGGTGGCAGCCCATCCGCAGCTGCAGCCTCAGTATCACAGGCAGGTGGGGCATTTCGGGTCTCCCCCAAATGGGCAATTCGAGCATCCATTCCTGGCCAGGCAGTCACAGCCAGTTCATAGGATGGGAGCACCAGTGCACAATCCAGTGCCAGGATATGTAGAAGACTTGGAATCAGCTAATGCAAGTGGTGGGAGGAAAGTTCTTACTCTATTTCCAACTGGGGATGATTGAATTTGGGTAATTGTTATCAGTTTTTTTAAACTTGCTTTTAGTTCAATTTAATTTCTGGGTCTTCTGAAATTGGTGTCTGGTCGTACTTGTTAAAGGTTTGATTCAGGATCTTAGATTTCCTTGTTGTGTTAGTGGATCTTAGTAACCTTAGTTGGTGGTCATTTCTAGTGGGCTTCAAATGAGATCTGAAATCCATCTCCAGGTCCAGAATCTCAGATTATTATGCATTTTTTGCCAATTGGATCTGCTTCACTGCCCTTTATGAGTATTAAGGGTCATCTGTAGTGTTGATTTCTGGTGTCCTCTTCTCTGGACTTCTACTTGTGTAATTAGATTGCTGGTAGTAGTCTATATCTCCCATGTCAGCTTCTGGTGACGGATATTGATCGTGATGTCACTCAGGCGACAGCAACATTTTCAAGCTCTTCTTTGGCAAAAATCGTAGTGCTATCATGATAATGGATCAATCTGGATTTCATAGAGTTCATTTATCCCATGTTCTATGGGGAATCTACTGGGTTTTCTTTCAATTCAGAGTCTTCTTGCTGGGGAGGTTTTCCCATTGGTATTGCTGGTAGGAGTGGAAGAAGCAACAATTGACTAATTCCGAGCTGGCAGATGAGGCTAAATAATGCTGGCAAATGCTACTTATGTTCTCTAGATATCTAAAGATGCAGTTGGTAATTGTGGGCTTATCAAGGAATCTCTTCTCTGTAAGAATTATGCCATGTATCTCTTAGTTTAGTGCCATGTAGAGGTAAGTTGTACTTGTTGTACATTGTGTGACTCTGTAGACAACTTAAACCCCTGATGTTAGGGGATTTGTTAAAACAGTTCTGATATTTTAGAACGTTATCTGAATGCTACATGACCTTTGAACTATCTTTCTTTTCTGAAATTTCTTAGTTGGTGCCTTGATCTATTTATATAGCACATATCTTCTTTCATGTTGCATCGAATAAGGCACTCAGAAATTCACTGTCATTTAAGGATTTATGAACTGGGATATTAGTTTTGTTGTAGATTGTTCAGTCTTTCTTACTCACTGTTAAAATGCAGACCATTTTAAAGAATGAGGGAATTGAAGAACACTTAGTTTCAATTTATTCTTGCTTGTTCATCAAGGTTGATAAACATGTGAGAGTCCCATTAAGCTACTACATGGTCCTTGTATGAACTACAGTGATTTTTTATTTTTTTTAATGAAAATGCAGTGACTTAAAAATTAGATATTATGAGTGGCCAAAAAAAAAATAGATATTATGCAAACGATACGGAATGGCATTTATAGGCAGAAATATAGCATAGACCCCCTTTTAAATCGAAATCTTGATAAAATAATGAGTAGAGTTAACGCTTTATCACATAATTCCTCTGTTTTAATTGAAGGTTCAAAAACTTCATAACTATCTGGAATTTCAGTATGTTGTTATTAGATTTGAAAGATGACGATTATATGTCCCTCAAATTCTTGTAGCTGAATGGGGAAAGTAGATAGTCTGTGTTTTACTCGTAATTTTCTGTTAGATTTGAAATGTTAGATGTTGGTCATAGTTTTCAGTTTCTATTTTCTTGAATTCCTCAAAGGTTTGCATTATGCTTCTTTGTCACCTCCTTTCTCACCAGTCATAGTTATGACTTACCTCCAGCTTCTAAGTTGATATTATTGTTAAGCATAGAATGAAGAGAATCTATGTTGTAGCTTCTAAGTTGATATTATTGTTAAGCATAGAATGAAGAGAAGAGATGTTATCTTGTAATTACTGTACATTATGTGCGGCTTATGTGTATCCTATCTGCCTATCAGGGTGTTGATAGAAGGCTTTTCTGAGTGTAAGTTCTTGATCCCAGTTTATCACACACAACCTTTCTTACTGTTAATTCTCTTGCCTGAATATTCTTTTGACATCCGGAGAGAAATCTTTTAGATGGTCCATTCAAGGGTTGTTTGACCTTACAAGACTTTGTTTACAGTGGACGTTAGCCTCTTCAGCTCAATTGAACTTTTAACTTTAATACTGTATGTTTTATTTTAGACTGTTGGAATGAACAATTAGTCTGCTTCTGTTATTACCAAGAAGTAAAACAGATGCAATCTCACAAAGAAAGTCTGAACCTCGATTATGTATTGAAGCCTAACATTACATTTGATGAAATTTCAGCTGAAGTTCTATGTGGTTGCAAATCTGGAGGTAAAGTGCATCTAAGGCCATCTTTTAAAGCCCATATCTATATATATCTTCGCAGGATATTGTGAATAATTCAGAATTTCATTTTATTTTAGTTAGATTTTACAAACTGTTGTGCCTCATGATTCATTAGATTGTTAAACCAAATGTGACAATAAGGAGATTCCTTACCTATAATATAAATAAGGAGATTATATGAAGTCTCTGAGAAGTTAGATTGTTTAAACTGTTGGCTATATTAATTTTGATCTATCAGGTATCTAATTATGTGTCATTCTTTCTGATGTACCACACTAGAGCCTTTTGTTTGCTTTAACATGGGAACTATATTTGAAACTAGCTTCTAGTTCTCTCTGATAACCAAGCAATACTAGGAAATGATAGGATAGGACGCCTAGAATGTTTCAGTGTGTTGCAGTTGGAGCAAATGTGGTGACATTTCACATCCTCTTTTCTTTTTGGATTCCATTTGTAGTGCGAATTTATATGCTATACATTCATTTTCTATAGCCTAATTGACCAATCTAAACCCTAAGAATATAGTGGGAACTTGTCAGTATCAAGGTTAAAAAAGTGACTGAATGCCATATGGGTGCACACTCTTGAATTTTCCTTGTTTTCTTATTATTTTTTTTTTTTTTTTTTTTTTTTTTTTGTGAAGGGATTCGAACTTGGGACTTCTCTTAATATTGGGGAGAGAAATATCACTCTCTTAATATGGAGAGAGAAATATCACTTGCCTAACATTCGGGAGAGAAATACCATCCGATTAATAGTTGGTTTTCCTTACTACTTATTGAGCCAACCATGAAAAGTTCATTGGGGCATTTGTTAATGGAAATCATAGTTTTCCAAGATTGGGAACTAGTTTCTTCACTCTGTACGGTACCCTTCTGCTTAATGTGATGCTTTCCTCTCCTTTGTATGCTACAACTTCGATGCGTGCATTAAAGCTCCAAACTGGAAAGTGGAAATGGATTATATGCTATGCACGTTTTTGTTTGCTCCAGTCCTAATCTTATATTTAATCTCGCACACCATGCAAAGGTGTTATGAATTCATCACTTTTTAATTCATTACCTTTATATAATATACAACTAAGATTAAAAATTAAGTAAAACAAAAAAATAAAAACATAGTATAGGATTTGAATGTATTAAAATCGCTTTGTTCTTTCAACAAATCACTCATTGGTCTGATGATGATAATTGACTTTTGGCTGATCATGGACAGATAATATGACATGTTATATTGTGAAATTATAAATTAGAACAACATGTTTTTAAATAATTTTACATAATTAACAATTTTGTTCATAGCCGAGTCATATATCAAACTATTTATTGCATCGTTATATTAAAACACACGACAGCATGCCCAACATGTAGCATATCTCTCTTGCCATGAGGGGATAGTACATATCAATGCTTGTGGAAATGAAATATAAAATAATGAAAGATCATGGATCCAAATTTGAGAGGGCATGTGTCACTTGGCGCTCCTCCCAAGTTTCTCAAGATTTTGTATATCCAAAGGCATTAATGGGTATTTAATAATTGCTAATATCCAAAGGTTTGAACTAATTACATTAATTTGGCAGATGCCAGCCAACACAGCTTGAGAGTCACAAGCAGGTGGAAGACACCCTGGATGTCACCACATAAGTGAGATGCTAAAGAGAAATTATAGTAAACTAAAGATTCCCTTGTGCAGAAATATTAGATTTTTCATGCTATTAAAAAAATATTAGAAAAATATTATTAGGCTTTTCATCTCCATCTAGTAGTAGTGTAGTACTTGTCATTTGTCAAGTGCAAGACAGGATACACCTTCTGAGTTATGGCTGAAATAAAATAACCCCACACTCCGTCACATGGTATTGTTTCATAATATCTAATTTAAGATAATAGATTGCTTAATTGTTCTATTATTAGGGAGCTTGTCTCATTTCTTTTTCAAATCAAAGCAATCATGCAAACACTAATGCATAATGCATTAGATCCCATTAGAACTCTGCAATTAAACTTGTCTGAGCAAGGATAGTACTATGATTGGTGGGGCTTCTTAGGAAGTACTCATGTTGCCCCCTCTATCTTTCCTACAAATAAATTACCCATATATATTTTTCTCTTCATTTTAAGTTTTTAACCCAAAAAGAATGCATTTTGAGCTTTGGTTGCGCTAGACTATGATGAGAGTTGCAACTGACTTGTGTGAGTTGGATAAATCAAATTCATCTATCACTGACTATGGAGTTGGATAAATGAGTTTGATATTTTGAGTTGGATAAACCCTGCCAACCATAAAAACACAAATTTCATCAAACTATGGACTCTACTACTATAAGGTCATGTCCCTTCGACCTCAAAAATAGGAGCACTATCTACCAACGGCTAGTGAACTAGATTTTCTCGAACTACATAGGGAAATTCATGGAAGTCTATGTCGATGACATGCTCATCAAGCCCCCCCGAGTAGAAGATCATATCCAACGAATTCAGAAATGTTCTTCATTCTAAAGAAATACCAAATGTGGCTCAACCCAGCCAAATGCATTTTTAGCTCCCAATCAGGCAAATTCCTTGGCTGTCATCAGCTAGCGAGGAATCAAGGTCAATCCCAACAAGATTCAAGCATTGATTGACATGAAACCTCTCCACACACAAAAAGAAATCCAAAGTTTAACTGGCTGGGTGGCAACCCTTACAAGATTCATCTCTAGGACCACCAATCGATGTGCACATTCCTTTAAAACCTTGAAATTAAGGACAAAACTAATTGACTGGACTCTTGCATGCCAACAACTCTTTGATGATATAAAGGATTACATGGGACAAGCACCATTCTTCTCTAAGCCCCACACAGGCTAAATCTCTTCGTCTACCTCTCGGTCCCTATGAGCGCTCTCAGCTCCATTCTCATGAGCCAAGAAGATAAGGTCGAGCTGCAAGTTTTTTATTACCAGTCGAGCAATCCAAGGCCCAGAAACCTGATACTTGGAAATTGAAAAGTTGGCGCTCGCCCTCATCACCTTAACCTAAAAGCTCCGACCATACTTCTAAGCACACCCTATCATCGTGCTCATCAATCAGCCCCTATGACAAGTGTTACAAAACCCAACATCTCTGGTCGACTGGTAAAATGGTCCATTGAACTTGATGAGTTAGACGTATCCTACCTCCCCCGACCAACTATCAAAGGGCAGGCAATCACTAACTTCATCTCCAAGTTTACCTATCCAATAGATACAGACCGCAAGATCCCACACACCCTAGCACTAAACCAACCCTACCAACCATACAATTAAACCTCTTCATCTAGACTTTACATATAGACGTTTAATCCTATAAGGTCGGCAGCGGTGCCAACTTAGTGCTTCAATCAACCAAAAATATGGTGACCGAATACGCCCTTCGATTATGATTTAAAGATTCCAACAACGAAAGCCGAGTACAAGGCACTCATTGGCGGTATCCACCTCACTAAACATCATGGAGACAACTAACATCAAGCTTAACATCTACAACTTCATCTGAGGGAACATCATATGTCGATTCAGCATCCTCCATGTCCTCATCCTTGACAACGGGAAACAATTTGACAACAAAAAGTTCTGAAAATTATGCATATATCATGAAATCCACCTCATTTTTGCCTCGTTGCCCACGTGTAGGCCAATGGTCAAGTGAAGGCCATTAACAAGGTCATAAAGAGAACCCTCAAAACACAGCTAGAACAAAATAAAGGTTAGTGGGCCGACATACTACCTGAAGTCCTTTGGTCCAATTGCACCACCAAGTGCAATTCCACTAGTGAAACCTCATTCTTTTGGCATTCTCCTTTGGTCTGACCTCGCCAATTGACACTGGGGGACTAGGTCATGCGCAAGGTGACTACAGACACTGTGGGACCATGAATATATTTGCATGGGACCTTGAGGAAAAAAAATGAAGTTTTTGGAATCAAGATTCAAAGTATACAACCAGTCATCTAAGTACGGGTGGAATAGCTCATTGTGGAGGGTGCAGAACGTGGCAGGGGCATTGGTGAGTCCAAAAGGCATAACCAAATCAAACACCCCTTTATTAGTAAGGTTGTTTGCTTGTCAAAAAGATTGTCTTTGGCTCGTCTCCTTCCGCGATATGTATTTGGTAGTAGCCCAACTGTAGATCCAACTTCGAGAAGTATCTTGCGCTTACTGATTAAGGCGAAGAAGTCTGCAATTAAAGTGGATACTTATTCTTGATGGTTAGGTTACCTTGTTGAGTGCCCGATAATCAATGCACAAGGCTACCACTTCTTCTAGAATAAACAAAACAGGGGCTCCCCTTAGGGAAATCTGCCTTGAAGGCTGGAATATAAATAGACCTCAATGATTTCCTGAATTTTTTCATGAGCTCAACCAAACCCCTTAAACTAATTGATGCTAGTTGGGGGGGCCATATGCTAAATCCAGACCCAGTCTAAGTAAAAAGGGGTTTGGCTCCAAGCTCCAACTCGATATTGTGGTAGACGGTCCCTCCTAGGGGGCACTTGGCAACAACTCACTCGTGGGGCATGATATCCCAAAATTTCTCAAGTACTTGCTACATTTCCTGAGAAAGAAGTCATCTTGGTATTGGATCCGCTCTTCTATTAGCATGAACATTAATTAGATTCTATTTGTCTTCTTTATTCTTAAGGGAACCCCCCACCAAAACCATTCTTAAGACCACCAAGCCTTCTCGAATGAGTTCTACTATTGAAGCTTTCAACGTACACCCAGGGACAAATCTTTCACTCACTAAGAAGTGAAACCCTGGGACCTCTCCTTATGTAGAATAGGTCCATGGAAAATGATAAAAAATTATAGGACATTTGATGTTGGGTAATCATACAACATAGAAAATAAGACCCATGGTTATAATGATAAGATGAGGTAGGCACCTATGTTTAAGTAAATCTAAGGGGATCTATAGATAAAATGCATTCACCGATGACAAACAAAGGAACCAGAGGTATAAGACACCATACATTTGAATGACCCATTAAACATAGAACAAAGGATAATCACCCATATAACCATTTAGAGGGGCCAGATGCATTTGGGTTTGTACCCAAAACCCGCGAAGGTATTTCCTCACAACCACATTATGTGTGTGCCACTTGTTATCTAAAGTAATAATGGTTAACTACAGTTAACTCTTTAAGATTAATACTTTAAAATATTATTACGAGAGAGAAAAAGGATTTAAGAACAAGAAAAAAAAAACTCATTAACTCCCACCGAATCTACAAAACCCCGGCCATCTTTTCGGCGATCCCTCCCTCCAATGTAGGTGACGCCTCCCCCAATCCGATCGATCACCACTCCCATCATCTCTCTTTCTGTCGCTTTCTCTCTCATTTCTTTTTCTCCTTACACTTCTCTCTGTACACCCACAAATTGAAAAAAAAAATAAAAAATTCAAGTCCAAATATTGACATTGGTATGCAGAAGCCAACTTTTGGTTGTGGTTAAGGGCTATGAAAAGTCTATGTGGGGCAGTTGAGTCTTGGCAATATTTGGTTTTGATGGGATCTAGGATGGAGGAGATTTTGGGATTTTAAGAGGCATGATGGGCTGGGTTTGCGGGGAACAATGGGGAGTTTCAAGAATGACTCAAGAGAGAGAGAAAGAGAAGAAAAAAAAAAGACAGAGAGAGAGATAAGAGAGTGGTGACTAGCCGGAGTTGGGGGAGGCATTGCCGGTGTTGGAGGAAGGAACCGCCAAAAAGATGGCCGGGCTAGGGTTTGGGGTTCTATAAATGAGTGGGATTTGATGAGTTTTCTTTGTTTTTTTTTTTTTCTTCTTAAATCCTCTTACTCATAATAAATAATATTTTAATGTATTAATCCTAAAGAGTTAACTGCAGTTAACCATTAGGCTCAATTATATATTTGCCCACAAACTATGACGCCAATTTCAAGTGGGTCCACGAAAGCCTAAAAATTTCAAGCACATCCAAGAAGACTTGAAAACCTTGCAAAATTGACTTCCGTCAAAAAATCCGTCAAAGCTAGTGTTAAGTGCCACGTGGACATTGTTGACATGAATTTTTTTTATGACATGTATGTCATGTGGAAACAAAAGAATAAAAAATTTCATCAAAATATTTTGAAAATATTAAAAATTAAAAACTAAACTACTTAAAAAACCCACAGCCCCACAAACTCATCCCCGCAAATACCCACACCTCCCCCACCCCACCTTCTTCCTCTCCCTCATTCTTCCTCCTCCCTGTCTTTCTGCAACAACACCCAAATGTCAAATAAACCCAGGAAACCTCAGTCTTTTTCTTCGTTTGATCACAACAACAACTTTATGTCGTCTCTGGGTTTTGAGTTCGAGTTCTCTGCAAGCTTCAGGTCAAGTGAGTCGAGTACAACTGAGCCTATGAGCTCAGCTAACGAGCTATTCTTGAACGGGAAGATCTGCCCCATGAAACTATCGACCCACTTGGAGAAGCCTTAGGTTTTGGCTCCGTTGCTGGATCACAAGCCTAAAAACGAAAAAAATGAAGTAGAGCTTGGTATTGAGCCTATGAGCGGCAGAGATATGAGAATGCGTGATAAGTCTTTACACAGAAGAACGAGATCTATGTCGCCTCTAAGAAGTGAGCACTTTGATTGGACCCCCACCCCCACCCCCACCCCCTCCCCCTCCTTCTCCTTCTTCCGCCTCCCCAACTTTCTACAACTAAAGCCCAAGTCCTTGGAAGCTTCCCTAGGTGCTTCTTTTCATCCACTCTAAATCAACCAATCAAACCCACAAACCTAATCAACCATTAATTCTTGATAATTTAAAAATTATCAAGAATTAATGGTTGAGTCGATTCACCGTGTACGGTCCAATGGATGATCCATGGACATCAATGGAACCAGCAAAATAAGAGCAATCATCCGCGACCAAAGTCGGGTTGCGATGTCGCCCAAGCACAGACATCACCTGCGAGTCACCGTCGGCTTTTCTTTAAAACTGCCGATACGGCAGTCGGCTAGAAAATTGGAGCACACCATCGTGCTCAGGACAACGAGAGGAAGAAGACCCAGGTGGTTCCAAGCCTTATCGTCGCCAGAATTAGAAAAACTCGAGAGCAAGATTTTCAGGTCTGTGGGTTTCGATCCAATGTTTGTTTGAGTTTTTTGAGTGAGTGATGGGCATAAGGAGGAAAAGAAAGGAAAGAAGGAGAGATCGATGATGGTCTTGCTGGCCATTGCCGCCAAACGACGGCTATGCGAAGATAGAGGCCTTCGGGAAGGGAGGAGAGAAGAAAGAGAAAGGAGAGAGGAGAAGTAGAAAGAAAGAAAGGGAAAGAAAGAGAAGAAAGGAAGGGAAAAATTGTTTTGATGAATTTTTTTATTAATTTTTTTCCACATGGCATACATGTCAATAAAAAATACACGACAGCATTGTCCTCGCTGGCAGTTAACGCCAATCACCTGATGTAGTTGAGAATTTCGTGATTTTCGGGAGTTCGTGGATGCGCTTAAAATTTTTAAGCTTTTGTGGACCCACTTGAAATTGGCGTCATAACTCGTGGGCAAATATGTAATTAAGCCTAACCATTATTACTATAGATGACAGGTGGCACACATAACGTGGCGGTGATATTCACCACTAAATGGTGGTGAGCAAATTTGCTCTCCACCCCATGTGACTTGATTTCCTCCAAGTAAAGGTCAACGAATTAAAGATCAAGATGGAATCTCTTTAGATAAAGGCAGGCTACCAATTTTTTGCACATCTTAACCACAACCTAATTAAAAATGAAGGGGAAATATAACCTCTAAGAGGGGCCAATTGCATAAGTATAAATTTACTACAAAAGGCAATGCTCCGCAGCTGCGGTCCAATAGAGTAATAGCATTACAATACTTGTAGCTAATATATAAAGATCAAAAAAGTAAACACGACCACAAGCTAGTAATGGAACAAAGGTTTTGTAACATTTAAAAGTCTCAAACAATGGCCTAACTCTAAAGGAAATCCTAGAAGAATAAAGAATTCTGCGTTGAGCTCAGTTATTAAATCCCCGCCTAATTGTAATTCAATGGTTTTGTGAATAGTCAAAGCTCAGGGGTTGCTGACAGAATGGAGCCTGCAAAACAAGACAGCAAAGAGTAGATTAAGCAGACACACATACATAAGTTATTTAAGGAAAGCACGGTTCCTTGATCAACTACAGTTGCAAGTAACACACATAATATACATTTCTTTATAAAATTTATAACCACACTACAAAGGATTTCAATCCATGAATACACAGCATATACATACAAGAGTAGACCAGGTTTATAATCGTCATTGGCCAAAAAATTAAAGGTTTATAATCTTCAAATAAATGTTGAATTTGTTGTTAGTTTTCATGCCTTTGGTAAAAGCTGTCTTTCTAGTTAGCAAAGCCTTGGGCAACATCTTCAATTACTTTTTGGCAATGGTTTCAAAAGCAAAAGGCGCTTTACTACCGGTGAGGACAGGCATAAGCCTCAACAAATTGGGGCGTAGACATTTTTTAGGACTCAAATTTTTGCAAGCAACCTATGTAGAAAAATTTGAAGAAAGAACTAATCAGAAATTCCAATTTATCATTAACACAATACAACAAAAAATATATATATACATATATATACTTGAAATAATTTATTCTCAATAAAATGCTTTCTACTAATTTGTCAAAATCAGAACTATTAGCGACACATATAGGCCATAAGCAAATGGACTTATTTTTGTCTTTTCCATAGATTGTAGACAAGCTCGAACTTTACTTAGGAACAACAATTACAAGACGAGCTAGTTTTAAGGCCTCACAACTTGGGCAGACTGCACTGAGTTGAGGACCAAACCCAAATATAAGTACCAACTAGAAACTGGTAAACACTCTGTCTATAACATACATGGGTTAGAACATACTCAACCATGGCAATGGATGTAAAAGGACAATTAGGCAATTGGGGTTTCTGTACTAGAAACCTATCCACTGAAGGTTTGGTCCTGAACCTCCACTGAAGTGTAGCATAGAAAGGAAACTTCTTGCTAAAATAAGTCAGTTATAAATAGTATAAAGAGTTGAAATAGGTATATGATCGAACTGCCACTGCACTATGGCATTAGGGTACATTTTGAGAATGACAATAGGCCTGGAATGATTGAGGAATTTTGAGTACATTTGAAAATAATATTCAGACCAAAAAAAAAAATCAAAGTATTCAATGCTGCAATATCCCTGTAGTGTACACCTCAGGGATACAGGCATGAGGCTTACACCTTTCTACAACAGAGGTGTTCACCTATACAAAAAGGCATAAGCCATTTTAGACTTCCACCAAACAGAAATACAAGCCAGGCATTTTTTATTGCCTTGGCCTGAGGTGCACCCTCAGAGTTGCCTTTGAGAACACTTCTTTTCAAGAGACACAAGAAAAATGTACCATTTTACAGAACATTCTTTCCTTCTGAAATCCACAAGTATGAATTATTGTGACAGTAAAGATATTATTTACATATCCATACCAACGACAATTCCAAGTGTTTTATGTTTGCCAACTACTTCAAAGAGAAATTATTGAAACTTCAAGACACATAATCTTTGTGCACATTTAACTATACGTTTCAGACAAAAAGTCAAAAAAATGTAACAGTCAAAAGTCCCCAAAAAAAAAAAAAAAAAAGCTATACAGAAGCAAGCAAATCTTTCAGTGCAACCACACTTTCAAAATTTAACAGTGAAGCATTCTATAATTCACAACAATCAACTTGCTGGGTTTTTATTTTAACAGAATAAGCATATCCAAGGAACTGTTGCTTACCTGGATAACAGCTTGTCGAAACTGATCATATGAATGTGCATACATCATTGTAGCACTAGGCCACTGCATGTATGTAGCATCTCTAGAAGTCTGATTCAATCCCAGGGCACAGAAAGGGTTCATGGCTGGGCTTGAAGGAGGCCCATAGCTAATTGGAGTTTGAGTCCTTGGCATCTGAGAGAAAACAGCATCGTACTGCAAAAACTGAGGTTGAACCTTTTGCATATTGAAAGGTGCCAAGTTAAACCTTTGATTGGTAGGAAGACTCCTAACATACCTGTACCGGTAATGCATGTAATTAGATTTGATCAGTTAATAAAATCGTTTTTGTTTCCTAACACGGATATGTAAATATCATTTTGCCCACACTAATAATACATATGCATGTTTGTATGTCATAGCAAAGAGTTGCACAAAGAAAAGATATGAGAACATGTCCATGTAGGGCAGCTGGCATTATAAGAGTAAAACATTCAAAAATTATCTAAAACAAAGAGAGGAAAGGAAAAAGAGAAAGACATCAAAGAATAAGTTGAAGTTAATTCTTGATTGCACACACACATGGATCATTTCTAAAATAATCTAGAAAGGCGAACCATAAACAGAGATGACAATTAAAAAAAGCAGACCCTGACACCCAGAATTGCAATGCAAGCATGCACGCTTATTTGTCAGTAAGTATAGCGGTAAAAGTAGTATCCTTATTACGTACGTAGGTAGAAATCATCTCTATCGTTCCCTCATCCCAACTTTGATATGATAGATGTACCCTTATGGAATTACCTGTCATAACTCCGATCATAATCTGGGTCAGTACGATCTTTTTCCCTATCCCTGAAAATGGCAACTCGAGATGAAGTGCCAAGATCCTTTATGTTAAAATTCTTTTCTGGGTCAATCATAGAGTTCCTGAAACTTTCATTCTCATCCCTGCTCAAAGATGCATTTTTCCCATCTATCGGAGCCTGAAACAATGTATCACCTGAGTCAGAACTGCTAGGACTGCTAAAGATGCGAGCCCGTGCCCTATCGTACTCCTCCTTCCTCTCTTCCACACTTCTCACAGGACTTCGTTTGATCCCAGCTCCATTAGTTCCATTCATATTAGTTTTATTAGGCCTAGGCCTAATGACAAGTTTAATCTGCTCAGGTTTATCGTTTTCCGACTGCTTCGCAGGTATTTCAGATAACTGAACTGCTGGGTATCCGCTTTCTTCTGTTTTCCTCACCAAAATTCTATTTCCTTGACCATCTAAACCACTATCCTGAACCATAGTCTGCAAACCATAGTGTTGAGAAACACGGTGTGCAGCAAGTCGAAGGTAGGAGGTAGGGAAATGTTGGAACTCAAATTGCTGCTGATCAGGAAAATGCAGAAACCTCTGGATATCAAGTTCCATTCGCAAAACTGAAAAGAAAACACATAGAGCACTTTAGAAAATAAAATAAAATAACCAAATCATTTGAAAAAGACTGTCACCATATAAACTATGATGCAACTGAATAAAAAAGCATGCAGGTTGAGACAAAGTAAACTAGTCAATTACACAAAATTTAACCACCATAATAACAAGAAACCAAAAAACTTAAGATCACCACATTTCCATACAGTTCTCCAACTCAAAACAATGTAGAAAGTCTACCATTTTGTAAGAAAAAAAGGCTCTAAACTTAAGATCAATGCTTTGCCAGTCAGTCCACCAATTGCCATTCAGTCTACTAAAAGCATTATTCCTCAAAAATTTAAACTTGAGAGAGGTATCCCTATAAACCTTTATTCACTATCTTAAATACTTTCCTCTCCCATTTATCATCTTCTTCACAGTTGACGGAAAGATTTCCTGGCCCATAAAAAGGCTTGCTATAACAAACAAGGTATCCATTGCATCAACACCCATGCTTTCAGAAAATCCAACTCCACAAAAGCACCAACTCAGTAAAAAGCTCGACAAAAGCACAAAATTGATTTAACCCAAGTTCTGAAGAACTGATACTTTAGGCAAAAACATTCAATTGTTCATTATCTCGATCACATTGCTAAAAAAATTTCCAAATGAACCTAACATTATTTTTATTGTGGCAAGGTGATACAAGATAATGAACAACTGAATGTTACAGTCTAATATACGGAGATTCAGTATCAAACGCAAAAATTATTCCGCTGTGAACCCAGTTCTTTTCATGTATGGAACAATTAGAAACCCAATATTTAAGGATCCAGTCTACTTTTTTTGTACATTTGATATTGAGTCTCCATATGTAGACTTTAACTCAGATTTTAATAGTGTAATACTAATAGCGTGTGGAGATTCAGTATCAAATGTACAAATTATTCCGCGGTTGAGACCAGTTATTTTCATGTATGCAATAATAAGAAACCCAATATTAAAGGATCAAGAATACTTAAAAAAAATTAAAAATATAGAAAGAAAAACAGAAATTAGTTTCAAATGTCCAAATAATTACACATGCAATATCAAAGGATCCAGTCCTGCAGGAAAAAAAAAATAATAGTCTTAAGTATTAGAATCTGTTGACAACTTTATAATGTATACACAATGAGATACTACTAATCCCACCAAATAAGGTATAGAGCATTTACGCGATGCTCCTTCAAATTCCTACCAAATAAGGTATAGAGCATTTACGCAATGCTAAGTCAAATTTCCTAACTGAATGCGACCTCCAAATACATGCTTATTTCACTGACAATTTATTCATTTTCTTTCTTGGCTCCTCCTAGTTACCCATTTATGGATAAATTTATAATACATGTATTTGAAGGATATAGGAAATGATAGTGGATTTTCAATAAGCTGATGTACAAAATTACCCGAGGAAAGACTTACCCTCATTTGGGATCCAAACAAAAATATAAAATCAAATAACCTTTGAACTAAGCCTCACTCACCACCTATTCCCTTAGCTAACGTCGAACTATTATTTCCAGAAAGGAATACAGCATGAATCGGACAGATTCAGAATCATATTATGCATACTTATCCTCATTATCTCAGCAACCAAACAAAGGTGAGTACCAAAAACAACCCAGATCTAAGATTACAAACCAAAATTCAACAACTTAATCCAACCCCTAAATCCAATACAATCCGACCAAAGAAACCAAAAAACACAAACAAATAAAAATAAAAACATAAACCCTAAGACCGAAAATTCCTAAATGCAAAACCTAAATTAAAGGGAAAAAAAATAAGAAAACCAACAAAAATGAAAAAACCCATAAACGCAAAGTCAACTCAAACAATAAATTAGAGTTTATAATAAGAAATTTTAGATATTTAAAGAAAAAAGTACAAAATACTGACTGGTGAGACGGTGGCGAGGATTCTGGAGAGCCTCGACCAGAAAAGGGTCGAGGATTGATTCCTTGACCCTGAGCCCCGTGACGTTGACCCCCCCATCAATGGAAGCCGAAGAAGAAGAAGATTCCATGGCTGGGTAAGAGCCCTTTTTTTTCTTTTTTTCTCTCTCTAGAAGCTTCTAATGATTCCTCCTGTTTCTCTCTTCTCCTCTGTTAAGGTCAAAGAGGAAGAAGAGGATTGTAGGTGTTATTGGTCTGAGAGCATTTGGAAAGAGAGGAGAGAGAGAGGAGGGAGAGGAGAAGAAGAAGAAACCCTTTTGGTCTCTAAATTCTAATCCTACCAAAGGAGGAAAGATAAAGAGAGATAATGGGTTTAGATTTATCATTTATATGATGATTATTATTATTCGTCCCAAAACTTTGTCTTTTTATTTTTTATTTTTCTCTTTGTCCTCTCTTCTTACAATCTTGTAATGTGAAAAGACAAAAAAAGTCATCCCAATATCCCAAGGCTGGAATCCTGGGAATTGGATGCATTTACTTTGGTACGGTTTGTTCGGCTAGGGTGGAATTTTCTTCAATAAGAAAAAACTAAATAAATAACATGTTCGGTAAAAAAATTGAAATAAAATATCTCTAGTTTGGGAAAAAATATATAGGGCTTTTTTTGTCCAAAATAAAAAATAGCATGATAAACTGGTCCATTTACCAAAACACATTGATAAGTTGATCTTTTTTCTTATTTTATAATATAGTTAATGGTGGATATTAACTTGGCCAAAAAAAAAAAATGGTGGATATTAACAATTATTCTTTTTAGGGAAAATTAGAGTTTAGTCAATCTAACATTTTTTATTTAACAAAAAACCTTATGATTTGCTTTTCAAATAAAGTTCTTTTTTTTTTAAAAAATAAAACTCTTTCACCATTGTCTTGTCAAAGAAATCTGTTTTTAGTTTTTTATTTTTTTAAGGTATAGGATACGGGTTCACCTTATATCTTTTTAGGGTATAAAATGAGGTTTGTGGAGGCTGCATGTTAAGTTTTAATTCTAATCTAAGAGTTAAAACTTAATATAAAGCCGACAAACCGGGACTTGAGAAGAAGTAAAAATGTACTGCCGAATACTCGAAAATAATTGTCAAGAGCTCGACACCTGGTATGTGTGAAAAATTGAAACTAATGAACCAATATTATGTAATATATAATAGTTACAATATGATTAGACTTTAGTTATAATTTCAAAAGTCATAAGACTTTATTCAGTAAATTGTTAAATTAAAAGACCTAAATAGAAGTTTCCCTTGTTTTTAATTATTTCTCTATTGTTAATGCTCATATTATCTTATTCTCTTATAATCGTAAGCTTGAGACATGTGTCATCGAATTATCAAATTGAATAAGTTGTCATCCTCAAAACCTGTTGATATGTTTAATTTTTGGCATCCACCTATATGTTGTTACAGAAATAACAAAATATATGCTCCTGTTAAAAACTGTTATGTGATATGCTTAAACTATACTTGAAAATCATTATGGGGGAATGCTGAGGTAATCAATGCAGAGGTCATTTTTTAGTATGTATATATATCTGCTAAATACTGAAACTTGATAGAGAACTGCTGAAGATGACTACTGCTAGTAACATATAACTGACTAAGATAACCAAAATCAATAAGTAGCTTAAGAGTAACTTTAACTACTTATTGCTTCCCTTTATGCTCATAGCTAAAATGTCAATGTTCACAGTTTTGCATGCATATTGATGCAAGCTAGTGCTATGTTGATGTATGAATTACAGTCACATGAACCAGTTTTGCACAAAAACATGGGATAATATTCGCGTTACAATATCCATGCCAGTTTTGGGTTCAAAAATTGACTGATATAATACTTTTTGTAGTTCTAATTGCAAAGTTGTTTCTACTGCTAAAAAATCTTTAAAGATTTGGTGTTGAAGGTGAAAAGGGAGTTGTCTGATTCTTACTCCAATTGATTCTTGTAGTAATGGAGAATTTGTAGTAATTTTTGCTAACATTTTACAATGAATTGGCTCATTAGCCTTTTCTAATATTTGCTTGTGAGTTTCCTCACTAGTTGTTCGAGTAGTCTCACAAATCTGTTGAATTCCACTATTATTACCTACATTGGGCTTATTAGTCTCTTGTAGTATAATAATTAATTGCTGGAAATGATGAACTAATAAATCTTGGTTCTTTTCATTTAAGATACAAAAGGTCATTATTAAGTGCTTCAAAACGTTTTTGTAATGTTTGAAAATTAAAATTATAGCTCAAAAATTTTTGCTCAAGTGCTCTAATAAGCTTTTCATGTGCTCTTTTCAAAGATTCTTTTCTTGATTTAGCACTCCAAAAATTATCAAGTAAAACATGTTGTTTTTCAGTAAGGTAGCTGGCTGTTCGGAAACGATATAAAAGATTTCACACAACTTGAACTTTAATACCATTAAAAGAGTAAATAGGTACTCTACTAATGATACTGTTAACTAGTAGTGGTACTTGTAGCATCTCACTTGCTCTGTTATTGTTTTGAACTACCTACTTACATATTGCTACTTGATTGTACTCTGTTAGGAGAGTTTTGAAAAATGAATTTCATACCTATTGTATTGCTTTGGATAGGAGATCTACCAAGAACTTGTCAAATCCTTTAGTATGTTGGAATTTTGTAATACTATCTACAAATGTTATCTATCTTCTAGAAAAAAGTTTGTTAATTTTATTTTTATTATAATGAGAAACAATATTTTGACAATTAGTTCTAATTGTAAATTCACCATTATTAATAAGCAATTGAAATGCTTCTAACGAATTAAGGACTCCTAAAATCTCTAAATTTGTTGAAGGTAATTTTGCTATTTGGTCATTAAATTTTCCTAATGCATATCTACATAATTGCTCTATACTTTGTGGTGATTCTTTACTAGGTCTTTGAAAAAGTATACATACTCATCTCAATGTTAATGCATCTGTTTCTACTATCTTATAATAATTTTTGAACGAAAGTGCGAAAGGTTTAAGCTGTTGTACTTTTTGTTTAATTTGATATACTACTTTAATGTCTTCTGAATTAAAATATTGCTATCATGTTTTGCTTGTTTTATTATGTAATATTGTTATTTTTTTACCTAAGTTAAGAATAAAGTTTCTTGTGTAATTTAGTAATCGTCAAACTGCTTGTAATTGTTTTGTGTTTTCTAATTTATCTGAAAATTTTAAGATTTTTTGTGTTATGAGAGGTTGTAAACTTACTCTTCCTATTTTTATATACAATCCTAAAAATTCTATGTCAGTTTTTTCTAAGACTATTTTGTTTTTTCTAATAATTATGTCATTATCTATATATAAACTCTCTAACAATAACTTTTAAATGCTTGCATATGTCCAAATTTACTTTGGCTATGTACTAAAATATCATCTATATACACACTACAAAATTTATCATATTATTTAAAAATTTGATCCATTTTTCTTTGAGATATGTTGGGTGCATTTTTTAATTCAAAAGGTAAGACAAAGCCATTCAAAATGTCTTTCAGAGCATGTCAATGTTGTCCATTTTTGCTATCTTTATGCATTTTGATCTACCAAAATCATGATTTACAATCAAACTTACTAATATATTTACAATGCTAAATCTTATTTATTAATTGATCCTCATTAGGAATTTTATAGCTAGTTATCCACATAAATATTATCATGAATTAATTAACGTATGATACATGACAAACATTTTATTTAACTACTACTATACCTATTGTTCAAATTTAACACTAAGGAGACCTTTATAAGCATTAGTCACACAGCATATGGTCATACTGTTCATGTCAAATCCTTTCATGAGTCATTTTGCTTTGTTGTCTCTAGGTGAAAAATTTATTAGTTGTCTTTGACTTCAACCATACACTATTTAATAATAAAGAATGTTGAATTAATGGATTGAAGCATTAATATTAGCTTTCCGTGTACCTTTTGAGTTGAGCTTCAGTTTACACACAGAGAGATCGAGAGTAGGTGAAGAGAAAAAAAGTAGTAGAATATTGTCAGAGACTATGGTCGTCCTTTTTGTTTCATAGCAACTTTCGTTTTCAATTTTATAGTTTGTTTGATTTCAATTGCAGATCCATATTTATCTATTTTTTTAGCTTATTTGATTGCATTGAAATCGATTTTTCAGTTCGCAGTTTCAATTTTAGTTCGTAGTTGTAGTTTGCAGTTTGCAGTTTGCAGTTTCAGTTTCAATTCACAGTTTCAGTTTGCAGTTGCAATTGCAGTTTCAGTTTCAGTTCCAGTTCATAGTTTCAATTCATAGTTTCAGTTTTCAGTTGCAGTTTCAGCTTCAATTCATAGTTTCAGTTCACAGTTTCAGTTTGCAGTTTCAGTTTCAATTCACAGTTTCAGTTGAAGTTGAAATCTGAATTGCAGTTTTAGTCTCAGTTTCAATTGTAATTTCATTTATGAAAATTCTCAAATTTGATGTTCTAGTTTGAATTTAAAGTCTCATAATTCTTAAATTATTCATTATTGTAACATTTTCATAAAGGCTTTCTTATTTTGTAAGTGTGTGTGTTTTTTTTTCTCATTTTTTTGGGTTTGCATATCTAATAATTTTCTGAAATATGGAGTCCTCCTTTTAATATTTTTAGATTTGGGCGCGCACTCAAAAGAATTTGTTTGCATGTGTCGTTAGTTTGCAGGTAGTGTTCATCACTTTCCGCTTTCACGGTTAATTAGATTCAATTTTAAAGTTGAAATTTGGGTTAATATATATTACTTGGAAGTTAGTTTTTGTGGGCTTATATATTTTTGTGTCCCTTTTTATCTTTGTATCACGTGTTTTCTATTGGGCTTTATAGGGGTGGGGCTGCAAGTAAGTAAAAGGTGGGGTTTAAGTAATTATTTTTGTTTGGGTGCTTTTAGTTAATTTAAAAAATTGTGAATACCTTATAATTAACGAACTCTATTATCATTTAATCTCCTAAAATTAAAGATTATTCTTGCTTTTCCTCTTTTCAGAGTGTTTTTTAACAATGAATGTTGATATCTAGATGTTGATGGCCTTATGAACTTTGATGCTAAAAATTCCTTTATTTGTACACTAAATTCTTATTTATCTAAAAGATTATATGCTACATCTACTGTTTATATAGTAACATATGGATTAATTATATCTAGCTTTGTTAAGATATCATTCTTATTCCAATGCTTATGTGGATCTTTTCCAATGATTTGTGTTTGCTCTGCAAGTCTAATTAATTCTTCTAAAGACTTAGATTTATCTAACTGCAGTACTTCTAATTGTACTAGTGTGCCTAATGAAGGGTATTGGTGTTCAAATATCTGCTAATCATATGGTTTTATATCTAAAGTGCTTTATTCCCAAATGTCTTTTTCTAGAGATGAATAGAAGAGAGATAGAAAGAAATGGGTGATCTGCAACTTCACATCCAACCTCTTTGGTGGGGATAGGATTGGGTGGGGAGGACATGTGATTTGTGTCACACCTCAAATGGGCTCTAGCACTTTGGGCATGTAGCAGCGCCACGTTGGTCTTTAACCTCGATACACTCTCACTAATCTTAAGTGAGAACATGCCAAGGTCGAAAATCAATGTAAAGCTTAAAATTTAAACAAATTAAACTCCAAAATAGTGGGAAATTATTTTCATTTTTTTATAACAAATTATCATAGTGCATCGAAATAGAAGCTTTGTAAAATGGTAAGCTTTAGTTATTCACTTTTCAAGATAAATCAATTTCCAAACATAAAGACATACCCTTTATTTTAAAATCAATAAACATGCAAAACATCAAATAAGAAATTAAAATCTAATTGAAAGTGAAAACTTTAATTTAAATTCTAATTTTGGTGTAAACAAAACAACATATAGAAGTATCAAATAATAATTTAGTAATTATGCCATACAAATTCTTAAATAATCAATTCCACTAATTTCTAAAAAAATATAGTAATAAAAAGGGATAGTAACAAACTCATCCATAATTTGGTCCTCTTCCTCGTCACTTTGAGTATTCGGATGTAGGTGGTGTTGGTATGTTATTTCTTGGTGAATTCTCTCTACTTTCAAACCTCCATCATTCGCTATCTGAAATCTCTATGAAGCTAACTATTCTTTTGCCCTAGAGGTTTACTGCAACTTAAACAAACTGTGTATGGGTGAGCATCACGTAAACAACTGATCACATACTCAACTAGTTCAACACAACTCAATCATCTCAACACAATCAATTCAATAACAAGTAAGTTATACAATTGGCTTATGTCCATGCTGAAATGGCCTATGCCCAAATAAATAATTCAATAAACAAATGTCAATCTATTTAAAACATTTAAATGGAAACCAAATTATTCATTCTTTGAAAAATAAACATATCAATTTTCAAAAATCGAAACCACAATTATCAAGCACAAGTATAATCAATTTAAATACTCAAAAATACAATTTCACATACAAACAAGGAATAAAATTTCGGGTTTCGAGGAAATTTCGATGGAAATTTCGATGGAAATTTCGACGGAAATTTCGAAGATTTTTAAATTTCGACAAAAATTTGATGGAAATTGTTATCAAAATACGGAAATTTTGAATGAAACTTTACCATATGTTTATTTATCATATTATCTACTAAATTGATAAAAAATATTGAAGAAACTAAATTATATAGTAGGTTTCATGTTATATAAGATAAATATAATGCACGCTGGAGACAAATACTGTTAAATAAAATTAGTATAAAATGAAATTAGTATATTATCTATACTCTATAATATATACACTAAACCCTATATATTTTATAATCTATATTCTATATTATTTAGGATATGGTATATGATACTAGAGTTTAAGCCCTTTAGAGTACTTTAAATTATTTTTTATATAAAAATATATTATAGTTTACTAGTTCAGGGTTTAAAAACAACTAAACGAAACTTCAAAACGGGCAAACAAAACCCCAAACTATTTTTTTTCTTCACAATTAACCCAAAGGCCCCAAACCCCAATCAACCCTAAACCTTTTTAATTTTTTTCTCTTTTTTCTTTTTTTTTCTTTTTTGTTCTTCTTTTTCTTTCCTTCCTTTTCTTTTTTTTCTTTTCTTTTTTTTTTCTTCTTTTTCTTTCCTTCCTTTCCCTTTCTTTTCTTTTCCCCCGAGGCTCTGTGGGATGGACGATTCAAACGCTAATCACGCGTGACCTAGTAACTATCAAGGTCATGTTTGTGGAGTACACATGGCACAAGCCCAACGGCTGATGGGCCCATCAAAATAGTTACGTATGTTCCCTCCATGCAAGCCATGACATCACATATGCTGATCAAGGACACGTGTACGATGCCAGCTATATATCTTTTTTTAAAGGTTTTCAAAATGCCCACGTCTCACGTGATAGATTAATTAAATCCATTATTCAAGTCTACTCCGCTCCATTCTCCAGCAAGTTCAGCAACTTTGTTTTCTGCATTTCTTCTTCACTCTCTCTCTCTCTCTCTCTCTCTCTCTCTCTCTCTGCATCTCCCCCGCCGTCTCCCCCTCGCCCCTGCCCTCGGCCCGTCGCCCCTCTGCCGTCGCCCCGTCGCCCCCTGCCCTCGCCCCGTCGCCCTCTGCCGTCGCCTCTCTCCCTCGATCTTCCCCCTGTCGTCGCCTCTCTCTCCCCCTCGATCTCCCCTTGCCGCCGCCCTGCCGCCACCCCTCTTTCTCCCTCGATCTCCCCCCTGCCACCTCTCCATTTTTCTGCAAAAACCCAGCTCCAAAACCAGATCGAAAACCACCGTCGAAAATTTCGCCGAAATTTCGACGATTTCGGCGAAATTTCGATAATTTCGACAATTTCGACGAAATCATCCCGAAATTTTAGCAAATATGGGTTTCGATTTCGACACCCCCAAAAATCGAAATTTTCGGCGAAATTTCGCCGAAAACTTCGAAATTTAACACCCTGCATACAAAGGGTCATGGCTATAATTCTATACATAAATCCATGCCTTTTCGGGTTGGGTATTGTAAACCATCATGCATCCATTTTTAATATATCCAACATGATTAATCTCATGAAATACAAATGCATGTTTAATTAAATAACAATGCAAGCGTACATTTTTCTCCATGACATTGCAAACTTGTCAAAGTTTATAAAAAGTAGACTTATCCCCTAATTTGTAAAGTTAATTACCTATATCCTTCATATTTTACTAAAAAGTAAGATCTAGATAGTGAGATGTCCTTTCATTGAAGTAAATAAAAACCATTTACTTCCCCTATAGCATATTCTTAATTTTCATAACCAATTCTAGACGACACTTGTATGCATACCATTTAGAGAATTGAACCTAAAGATAGAGTAAAAACTGTACTCTTTCATCTCTAATTAGGAAGTTCAAACACTTAAACCACATTAGTGTAAACATTATTGATTCAATAAATATGAATGCTAATGTATGCTTAACAGCCCCCATGAAAGGCATGGTTGTCCTTGATGCTTCACATGCATGTATATATGATGCCATATAATCATGTAATGACAATTCAATTATATAATCAATTCATTCAATTCATTAATCATATAACATGCTTTATAACACATGTAGTATAAAACAATAAGCGCAATTAAATAAACAGCCAAGTTTAAATTTAAAACCTCATATCCGAAACCAATAACAAGGCCAAATAAACACAAATTTCTCTTATTGGTTAAAACCTCTCTTACTCCTTAATCTAGTTCTTGAACCTTAGAACTTTTAATTTTAACAATTGGGTAGAAATCAATTCCTTAATAATTTTCTGGTACCACCAATTATGTATCCCTATTAGTTTAAGTCTAGATGATCTAGTTCCCTTCTAATGTAACATTAGAATAGCATGTAATTGATTTCTTTCCAAAATAAATCAATCTAAGTTTATTAGAACTTTAAATTCTAGGTTAGTTTCTTTAAAACTAAACATGCAGCCCTAGTAATTCAATTCTCAATTAAACTCACATAAGTCCACTTGTTTAATTCTAGAACAAATAGGTTAGCTTTTTCAGCCTTAATTAGGCAAATTGAAGTCATCAATAAGCATACCAAATTTAATTTATTCTATGTTTCAAAAGCAAACCAATTACTTCTTTTTATAACTAATTTACAATTAACCAATAAATTATAATTTCCTTTTAAGGTTTAATTTCCAATTCTCAATCAAACATGGCAGCCAAGAACACATTAAGACGAATTAAAACATCACTTTAAATCCAATACAAGCAAACAAAGAGACAAACACTTCCATCAAATTAACTAGGAATAAAATCATATTAAAACATAAAGTTTAGAAAGGACTAGCTCCCCCTACCTCAACTGAAGCTTCTTGTCCTTGTGGTGATCCACCAAACTGAAAATCAATCCCAAAACACAAAGGGAATCAGATTTCACATTATAAGACTCAATTGGGGTTTTCTAAGGTTTTTATGTCGTATTGGCTAAGTTAAGTGGTATCCGAGACCTCTAACATATAACTAACTATCCTATGACGTTAAACATATTCTAAATCATGTATGCAAAACATAAATGTAAGCTTAAAAATCAACACATAGGCCATGACAAAAAAGAGATATTATGCTGCCTAGTTTCTGTTCAAAAACATGGGGTTTTGGCAATCTAAATTCCATTCCAGAAGTAAATGAACTCCCTCATGCTCATAGATCAATCCCAGGGATGATTTGTGACTTCTGTGAACTAATAATTTAGTCCAAAAAGGCTTAATGTCAGAAATGGCAGTTTTGAGAAGAAATGGTTTCTTTAAAAACGTAAATGGGCAGCACCTACTCATTGAATTTTATAAAATCACTCAAAAATAATTTGAACGATATTTTTCTCAGACAATTAGAAAACATACTAATACTCCTGCACAAAACTTTTCAAAGCAATTAGAGTTGTGTAAGTATGGTTTTCGAAAGCCCAAAGTTCACATTAGAATGCTGATTTTGCTGCATAATTACTATTCACATGGCGAAAAATATCCTTTTCGGGTTTAAGGCACCAAATCAAGTAAAATCAATTGGTACAAGTCCAAAATCAATACTACAATCTACTGTGATGATTTCAAATCAAGTCTCTAAGTAAAACAAAATTCGAGCATGCAAACTTCAAGAATTTTCTTTGAAAAAGCTACAGAAAATATGCAGATTTTTAGGCAAACTTTAAAAATGCATAACTCACTCAATATAAATGGAATTTGCATGATTCTTGGCTTGAATGTAAGGTGTATATGTCTAGTTTTATGCACAAAAACAGTTTTGCAAGATTTTATCCCGATTGGTACAAAAATCAATTTTTATCAAGCAAGGTCAGAAAATGTGAAAATTGCCAAACAAGGTTAGGTTGTAAGACTTTTGGATTTTTCTTTGGATGCACTTAGCTCTAGTCATTCAACAAGGTTAAAAGGTATTGAAAATTAGACTTAGAGGGTGGGGTGAGGGTTTTTACTAATTTTTGCTGTGTTTTCCAAAGAACAATGCAGGTTGCAAAACCTCCTTCCTCTTCTCAGGTTGGCCTTTCTCTTTGGCTTCCCTCTTATTCTTCTCTTGTTCTCTATCTTCCTCTAACTCTCTCTTAATTTGTCTAAGAACTCAGAATTTTCGTGGGGAAGGTTGGTCTGAACAAGAGTTGGTTTTATAAAATGGTTCTTGTGCCTGTTGGAGAGAAAACTGAAGAGACTTCCTTTCTTACGTGGGAAAAGTTTATGACAAGACTTTTGGCTGTTTGTCAGGGCTTCTGGTTTCCCAAGAGACTTCTAATAGATTGGCCAATCCCTTAGGGCCTTTTTAATTGAGTGTTTAGCCTAAGTCTCTAGGCTAAACAACCCAATAACTAATCAAAGGCTTTTACTTAACCCAAGTCAATTAATTAAAAACCATCATGACCTATTTGGTTTTTCTTCCCTTTTTGCCGAAAATACACACTAGTTCAAGCCCTAATCATGACCTCTATGCCATGCAATAGCCATCATTTTAATCTCTTGTCCAAGTAATTTACATTTCTAGCCTTAGTGGTCTAGATTGGTAAAAGGAAATAGGGTTTTAAAGTCAACTTTGCAACCCTTGGTATTTTTAGTTGTCAAATCTTATTTCTAAACAAATATATGTCACAAATACATATTTGTATAAGCAAGAGTGTGTGTGTGTGTGTGATCCGAAAGGATCATTTAAGTATTCAAGCAATCAATAAAAATATGTTGTTTTAAAATAATTGCCTTAAAACAATTTTTGGGATGAAATAGAGACATACAAGCTCTTTGGCATTTCTTTGGAATTCAAAATCACCAAATTAATAAACAAAGTCATGTTCATAATTCAATTAACCAAGTGTAAGTAATTAAGTCAAAGTGTTGTGCATAAGTGGTCATTTAATTAATTTAGGCAAGTATAAGTGTGCATAAGCCTCAAATCTGAAATCATCATAAATTTTTGAAAATAAATATGGTTCAAGCAAGTAACATAATTTTAAATAAAGCATTTAAATAAATAAAATTCCATAAACTTGTCAATGTGGAAATAAATTCACATTTGTGTTCAAAAGAAGTAACAATTAGTTTCTAACTAATTTCAATTAGCCTAGTAACACCCATAACACAAAATCAATAAAATTTGGAGTGTTAAAATATGCACCTCCTCTCTTTTTTTTTTTTAGTTTTAATCTTTTTTTTAATTTAATTTTGCAATGGGAAATGACAATTTTAACCCTTAGAAAAAGTCATGTGACTGTCACGTGGTCATTTTTTAACGGAAGTCTTGACAGAAGTGACGGATTGTCTCACATTAATACAAACCATTAATTAGTGTCATTCATCAACACAATCCTAAATAAGTGTCCTGAAATATTATTGACCCCAAAGTATGTGTCCTATTTAAAAAAATTTCTTTTATTTATACAATGTGTTGGTTCTACTGCTTCAATGTTAAATTGTGTAACTCTAATTAGTTTTGCTAATTTATGTCTATCTTGTTGTGGTACTAAGTTTTCTTTAATTATGTTTTTAGTGCTTCTTGTATCTATCATTGCTATTGTTTGAATTTTACTTTCTTTACCAAATTCTAACTCAAAAGAAGAAAAGAAACACCAAGATATAGATATGGAAGCAAAAGCAAGCAAACACAAGCTTAAGTAATAGTTATTACTTGTGGATGACAAGGGAGAACATACAGGTTTTAAGGGCTACAATTTGAAACGTAAAAAGGCCAATGGAAAGAAGGTAAAGTTCTACAAGAGGATAAAATACCAACTGCTAATTACAATGATCCACGGTTTTCAGGCTGTACAACTCACCTCTCTTTGCTATGGATCCATCAGATCCACAATTCAAAAGGTATATCCCATGAGTTTTTGCTTATTATTATGACAAAACAATTTTTTCTAATATACATAAATCTTTTAATAAAATGATCTTGATATAAATATTTGTGGTTTAGTGTTGCACGAATGCAGCTTATACTCAGCACGCAACACTGAGACAACATGACCAAGACCAAGTGGTAAAAAGGGAAGTGAAATCTGATGGTTTACTGTCAAAGATAGAGAAATCGTCATTACTAAAATCATTTAAGATGAAAGCTAAACCCTTGATGGTAAGATGTCAAAGAAAGAAAACTTGAAATCTGAAGGTGTAAAGGAAAAGAAAGATAAGCAGATACTCGATCATTGACTCAACCAGTTGAGAAAAAGAACAAATATGAGGTAAACTATTTTCTTCAATTTTTGCTAAAGAAATGAGAAAAGTGATTTAAAAGTACATGATACTGTATGTATTTCACTGCAGTCAAAATTTAGTCAATAAACAACATAAAAATATAATTCTCATCAAACAAATTGCATATTGTGTCTCAAAAAAGTAAAATCCAAGTCCCCAAAGGAAGGAACAACAACAGTCATTGGAAGTGAAATCCATTTACCAATGTTCTTAGAAGTGAGATCTCTCAACAAATTGCATGTTATGTAAGAACTAGGTCAGAGCATTGAAAACCCATTTATTAAAGTACAAATAACTCCGGGTGAAATTATATCAGTACTAATGCATTGAAGTTTATCAAAACTCCGCAGTTAAGTGTGTTTGGACGAAAGTAGTTCTATGATGGGTGACCTCCTAGAAAGTCCTATTGTTGCACCATTGTCTTTAAAAAGCCCTTGAAGTTAGTCCAATAGGTGAATGCGGGTGGGATAAAAGTTAGGAAACCAAGTAATTGGAATAGCAAGCCCAAGGGGGGGTCCAAGTGTGACAAATTCCCCTCTTCATAGGTGTCTCATATAGGTAAAGATAACACATTCTTATGAATGTGCTTATCAAACATGGAAATAAAATCTCATACTAATTAAGAAACTTTAAATCCGCAAATCAAATGGGCCGTTAAAGTTTACTGAAAGTAATTCGTTTTAAAAAAGGCTTATCTTTCACTTTACCCCATAAAGTTTCAAGCTCGTCCCACTTTACCCCCTGAAATGTTTTTTGTCTCATTTTACCACCCACAACTCCTTTCCGTGTCCCACTTAACCCTTTTCCGTCAACTCCGTCAGTCAGTCCGTCAATTTTGATGACGTGGCAAGGATATTTCGTCTTACCTTAGTTTCGTCCACTTGGACCCTAATTAGCCACCTAGACTATATGTAAGTTGCCACATGTACAAAAAATTAATAAAAATTTTAAAAACTAAATCATTTAAAAAAAATAAATTTGTGTTCTCTTCCTCACTTCCCTTCCGCACCCGAGCACCCCCACCACAAACCACCATCTTCTTCATTGCCGGTGGAGAGGGAAGGAGGAGATAAGTGGGTTTCTAGAGAGGGAGGGAGGAGAGGCAGAGAGAAAAAAAGGAAAGAAAAGGTGGGTCAGGGTTGGGTGTGGGGGAGGGAGGTGGGTTGGGTGTGAGGGAAGGGCTGAGTCGGGTTTGGGAGGGACTGGGTTGGGGGGAAAAGGGGCGGGTCGGTGCTGGGTGAGGGACGGGTAGGGGGCCTAGGTTGAGGGGGGGAGAGGGGCTGGGTGAGGGGCTGATGCTGGGTGGGGGTGCAAAGGGGCTGAGGGTGAAGGGCAGGGGGTGCGATGGAGCTGGGTAGGGTGGCTGGTGCTGGATGGGGTCGGGGGCGGGGCGGGGCTGGGGAAGGGGAGGGGGAGGGGGAGGGGTGGGTGGGTGGGTGGGTGGGTGAGTGGGAGGGAGGGGCTGTGTGAGGCGAGAAGGGAATTTTTAATTTGTTTTTTCAAATTTTAATATTTTATTTTAAGTTTTTAAGTTTTAAATTTTAAATTTTTTTTAATTGTATTAAAGAATTAAAAAAAAAATTTTCAAAAATGGATAAGAAAACAAAAATGCCTATGCCACGTCCCCAATTTTAATGGATTGACTGATAGAGTTGACGGAAAAGAGTTAAGTGGGACACAGAAATGAGTTATGGATGGTAAGTGGGACATAAAAAATTTCAGGGGTAAAGCAGGAAATAAGCCAAAAACAAAATGGAAAAAGACTTTTGGGCCATGGAAGAGGTAAAATTTTCTTATAGGCGGCTCCCCCGTATGGGCTCGGACCCAATAGTTTCGAGTCTTTGCTTTGTTGGTAAGAGACCCAAATACCCAATGGTTTGAGTGAAGAGGTATATCATTACAAAGTATGGAAGAGACCCACAAACAAGCGTAGCGGAGACGTAACTCAAATCCTCTCTCTCTCTCTCCATCGTCAACGAAAAAGAGGAAGTTTCTAGATACACCATAACCCCTTGACACGCGGCGTATGATCAACTCCCTGGCCAACGTGGCACTTTTCTTTTGGATAAAAATCTCAACTCCATTTTATTATTTTTCACGCGCTTTCCTCTTTTTCGAGAGATTATTGCTGAAAAACCACTGGAGAGTGGAGATTGCATCGCATCCGCATATCAGTCACAGCATTAACTACTAAATCCCAGTAATTACACCCAGACGCGCGTGAATGCACGCGCCAGACCTTGCTTGGTAACAAATTCATTCAAATAACGACCAGTTACAACGAATTGATTAGTCTCCGTCTTCGTCTTCGTCTCCTTCTCCATTTATACCTCTAAATTCTTCCTCTGAAACCCTAATATGGCAGACACTGTGGTTGCTGAACCGCCATATCTGCCCCCAGCACCAAACCCTAACCACAACACTAATTCTAATCATAGCGATTTCAATGAGGAATTCGAGTCCCTAGCGATCCCTCCTCTCGATCCTCAATTCTTCTCGTCGGACGACGGCATGGCCGCCATGACTGATGAGACATTCATGTCCGATCTCGCCTTCGGGTTCGGCTCCGAAGACAATTGCGACTTCGAGCTCACCTTCGACGACTTGGACAATCTTTACCTTCCATCGGAGACAGAGAACTTCCTCGTCCCCGACGGCGGCTTCGATCCCGGCGCGGAGTTTGCTCAGCAGAGCTCCGGTTCCATTAGGCCGTTGGATTCGGGATCTCCTGAATCGGGGAGCTCGGAAGTTTCCGGCGATAAGGGTTCGGATGTCTCGGGGTTTCTGAATTATCCGTCGTCGGAGTCCGGTAGGCACAATCGCGAGTTTTCGGAGAATTCTGATGGGCCCGTGTCGTCTCAGGGCTCTGGGATTTCCGAGGCGGTGAACTCGCCTTCGCATTCGGGAAATTCTGATCGGGATGTTTCGTCGTCGAATGTTGTTATCATCGCTGATGAGAAGGTGAAGGTGGAGGACGAAATGGCGAAAATTTGCGTTGCGAAGAGGAAGAAAGAGATCGATGAAGGGAACCCGGAGTCGAGAAGCGCCAAGTATCGGAGGTCGTCATCGGAGGACAACAGCGCTGTGAATGAAGAGGATGAGAAGAGGAAGGCCAGGTTGATGAGGAACAGAGAGAGTGCTCAGCTTTCGAGGCAGAGGAAGAAGCATTATGTGGAGGAGCTTGAGGATAAGGTGAGGGCTATGCATTCCACCATTGCTGATTTGAATAATAAGGTTTCATATATTATGGCCGAGAATGCCACTTTGAAGCAGCAATTGAGCAGCGGTGGTGGCGGGATGTGCCCACCAGCACCGCCTCCGGGGATGTACCCACATCCTCCGATGGCGCCAATGGGTTATCCATGGATGCCGTATTCGCCCTATGTTATGAAACAACAAGGGTCTCAGGTCCCTTTGGTTCCCATTCCTAGATTGAAACCCCAGCAGCCTGCGGCTGCCCCCAAGCCGAAGAAGTCGGAGAGTAAGAAGACTGAGGGTAAAACTAAGAAGGTTGCTAGCATTAGTTTTCTGGGACTGTTGTTTTTTATATTGCTTTTTGGTGGACTTGTTCCTGTGGTGAATGTTAACTTTGGTGGTGTAATGGACAAAGGTCTTGGTGGGTCTGCTTATGTTAGTGATAGGTTCTATGATCAGCACAGAGGGAGGGTTTTAACAGTCAATGGTCATTTGAACGGATCTGAAGAAATTATAGGGGTAGGAATATCTGGTGGGAAATTTGATGTCTCTAACAAAATTCATCATGAGAGGGGTCATATGCAAAAAGAAAAGGAATATAGGCAGAAAGAACGTGGGTCACAACCTCTGCCAGGCTCTGATGAATTTGTTCGGCTGCGCAATGCCAGTAGTGAGCCACTTGTTGCTTCTTTGTATGTTCCCAGAAATGATAAGCTTGTCAAGATTGATGGAAACCTGATTATTCATTCGGTCCTGGCCAGTGAGAAAGCAATGGCATCTCATGCGCATTCTGAAATGAAGAATAGTGATTTGGCTGTAGCTAAAGATTTGGTTTCAGCATTGGCTATTCCTGAAGCTGGAGGGAACAGAGGGAGACATGCTCCCTTATATAGAAATCCTGCCGGACCACAGAGGGCTCTTACAGCTGGTTCAGCTGACGTTTCGAAGGACCATATGAAGTCAGCGGCAGCTGATGGCAAACTGCAACAGTGGTTCCGTGAAGGTCTTGCAGGTAATAATCTTGCATCTGGTTTGTCTTTTACTTGAGATTCTGTATATATGTACTTAGTGCTTGGCTAAGACATTTATGCTTTCTTTGCTTTGTTGATAAGTTGACATGTATCTTCTAATAAACCAACTAATCAAGTAGAATCTTTTGAGTGGTGAGGGCTAATAGTTAGTTGTGTAGTTGAGTTTGATGACATTCTTGAACTTTATTGGTAGCCAATAGTAAATATAAGTTTAGTGCAATCATGCTAGTAGTGGAAAGATTACTTGGCTTTGATGCTTTGTAAAATGACCTTTTCTTCCTTTTGATAAGTTATGTAAAGTTTGAACTAGTAAAATTGACTTCGGTTGCAGTATGTATAAGAAACTGTGTGAGGCTATGAGGTTGTGGCTATGATCAAGTTTTTTTCTATTTTTGGGTGATGTATGGTCAAGCATGATGTGATAAATCAGAAGTTGGTTTGAGGCTTTCCTTTGATGATTGTAAAATAATTAAGCTGTCTACCTGTAAAGGGTTTTCTGTTCTGAAAAAGTTGTTATGAGCCTGCACTAGTTTGTGTTTTTGTAGGGGTGTGTGTGTGTGATATGAGATCTGGATCTGGTTTCCTGTTAGAGCTACTTGTCAAGTAGTTGGTGTGTAGATTAATGTACTTGTCATGATAAGTTTATCTGTACAAGCTCCATGTTTTGATATTGAATCCAAAATTTGTATTTTGCAAGAGAAGTTTTTAGTTCTTAGAATTAAAGGTAATATCAATTTAATTCAATGTTTCTGTTGGATTAAATTGATTAGTTGTCACTAGCTTTGCCCTGCTTATTGAAAACACTTTTTACCCTGGCCATTTTGGCTATCATCCTCAATTAATACATATAGAATTTACTAATTTCTAATGAGTAGTAATGGTTCAAGGAGCCAACTTTTTCACATTGCGTGCTGGTCATAATTCTACTGCTAAATAAGTCATAATGTTAAGAAGTCTTATCAATAATTACGGTTAGATTTATTCATACTTTAATATGTAAATAAATGCTGTATGAAGTTTTGTAACAAAATAAAAAACTGTATGGAGTTTACTAGTTTGAGTAACTCCCCCCCACCAATCTTATGTGAAATAAATAAATAAATAAAAATCTATATCTAAGAAGCTCTGTTACATGAACATGATTTCTTCAATATATATCAGTTCAGTTGGAAATACTTGTCAATGACATACCAACATGACACAACTGGGTACATTTTATATTCTTCAGTGGCTGCTTTTAGCTTCTTCACTGGGTACAATTATGTGTTTTACTATTCTACATATTGCATGGTTATGATGATTTTATATTTTACTTGAATGTTTATTTGGTTTGCGTTCTCTTTATTATTTCACTGTTGCAAATCTGTGTACGTGTGCACAAGGTAAAATTAGTCTGCATTTTTCCCTATTTCGGGATTACATATAATAATGGGAATTTTGAACTTATAAATAATTGTGATTTTTCATTGGTTAATGGAAGTCATAGAGAAACTTAATATCTAGTAAGTATTTGAAATAAAGAAATCCTTAGTTTCATATGTTAGGTGAACTGTGTATTTTAGTTCAGATGTTCTGGAGGTTATATGCCGTGAACTGCAGGATGCATTGATATGTGACATTGGATTATTGCTTGTTTCCTGTGTCCTAATAAGTTGTTTAATTCAGTTCGGTTTGTAATTTTTTCTGTCCATTGTACTTCCATTGTTAGTGGTCATATCAAACTCTTCTTTATTAACTTCCCATGGTTTTCTTAAATATTCTGCAGGACCACTGTTGAGTTCTGGCATGTGCACTGAAGTGTTCCAGTTTGATGTCTCAGCTGCTTCTCCTTCAGGAGGTATAATTCCTGCATCTTCAGTTTCTAATGTTTCTGAACACCGTCAGAATGCTACACAGCTTAACAGGGGAAGGAATAGAAGGATCCTCCGCGGTCTCCCAATTCCTCTTGCTGGATCTGATCTTAACGTTACTGAAGAACATGCGACAAGAAATCAACAGAACAGCAACTTGCCTGGTAATAGATCTGTTTCTCCCATGGTTGTCTCTGTTCTTGTTGATCCTAGAGAGGCTGGTGACATTGATGTGGAGATCAAGCCGAAGTCACTTTCTCGGATTTTCGTTGTTGTGCTTTTAGACAGTGTGAAGTATGTCACGTACTCATGCGTGCTCCCTCGATCTGGTCCTCACCTAGTGACTACTTGAACTTGGAAAATTGGCTTTGGAGTTTTGAATGACAACTACATCTAATTCCAGAAGCTCCCAGTTTTGTATATTAACAAAAGAATAGCCCCTAGATTGTTAACCTCCTCATGTACCCTTAATTTTCTAGACTATCCAAAGTTTCTGTATGTCTGTTTGAACTGCGATAGTCCGGTTAAGATTATGAATCATATGGTTCTTGAATTTAATATAGCCATCTGAGTTTGTATGGAACACCTAGGTTTTTTATATATTATCAAAATTGGGTTAAATGAATGTACCCTCTTCTATTAAATAGGACCCAAGTAATAGTTGGGTCCTGACTAGTTAACACCTTTTAAACAAATAACCACACACTCATTCCCTTACAACAGTCTGCTCAGATTTCATATGTTGGTGGGATCAAAACTGCATAATGGCTGCATTCAGGATGTACATTATACTTTACACAAGTAATTAATTATATATACTCAGTCGATATAATCTCATAAATGGTGAACTCAATTTCTTCAAAATGCAGCCTTTTGGAGTGGAAATAATTTTCTTCATTTCATTTGGCAATGAGTAATTAAACCTGAAAGGAATCAAGCATGGCTTTTAGAGTCTTCTGAGATGTTTGCCATTGTTTGTCATTTGCGCTAACCACAAATAATACAACAGTGTTTCCCTTTGCCGTTGCCTTTGCAAGATTGTGGGAACCTGTTAGAGCAAATGGGGTCTCCAGCACATACTTGTAGTACTGCATACAAAGCCACAATGAAAGTTTCAGATTGCTACCCACAGTCACAGATAGAATTCATGTTCACCAGCTTGACTTTTATTCTAAACCCAGAATAGTATAGGTAGAAAAAGAAACAACTTATTAAGCATTTTAAAATGGGAACATAAACCTAATATTAAGGTGTTTAAGAACTAGTACTCTTCTCTAATCAACCTTATTTAGCCAGCTATATCCCATGAACAATGGAAAGAGAGATGGAATCCAAAAGGAATATCCAATTATCTTAGAAACAAATATGTCTCACCAGCAAATTGTAATGATCACAAATGAAACTGAAACAGGCTCACACTCATGCCACTAAAGCTTTAGGTTGATAATACAGTTATTTTGAACTCAATCCCAAAACACATTCACCATGTGATTTACCACAAAGTCTAATATGAACCAGATACTATTGTTACTTGTCCAGTTATTTGTGCGGTAATTAAGGAAGACAAGATTGCACATGTTTCTTGCATAATCAAACTTGTATATGAATGTGAGATAATACAGACAGTTAATACAGGAAATTCTGATGCATTACTCAAAAACACATATTAGTTCATGACAAGCTGAATAGTCAAGAAAGATTGTACCATCAGATCGCCACGCTTTTCAACTGTCGTCTCAATGAGCTCATCTGGGTCATATGTGTTTCCAGTAACGAAAGGGCCAAGAGAAGCAATCAGCTTCTCAGGGTTCCCAATATCTTCAATTGATGCATTCAGTTTATTGGTGAGGCGTATCAAAGGTGAAGCCACAACCTGAAGTTTTCCCTGTTTTTCATCTTCAAATTTGACCTCCACCCAGGGCTCTGCACACTTTGGCTGGCAGTAATTTCCAGATAATATGTTTGCTACACGTGTCTGTTTCCATGTCGGGGGGAGGATGAACTGGTAAGGCTGCACGTTTCCTGCAAAGAACTAAGTTTCGAGTATGATAAGTATATACAAAACAAACAACCATATACCTTACAAAATGCTAGTTTAGCACATAATTGCAATTGTACAAGATTTGAAAATTTAAGAATGAGTAACATAATTCATTTTCATTCTGTGAATCTGAATAGTCCAGTCCTAGAATTCATCAAAAAAACCACTTACAATATATGCACATCACACAAAACTTTCTGTCATTAATGATGGGGCAACAGTAACAATGGTGGTGCAAGCCATAGTGGTAGCGTTGTTATGGTTCGATGAGTGATAACAAGATTATAGTGAGTAGTGAGTTTCATATGTTTACAATAAAAAAATAAAGGTAGTGAGTTTCATATGCGATAACTGTGCTAATTACAATAACTAGCCATATGGTAAAGCACTAAGGCCTACTCTGCAAGCGAGAAAGAAAACAATTCCATGTCCCTTAATTCTCTATACATGATTTTTATAACATTGATGAGGGTTTACAGTAGAAGACAAATTGCCAAACACAACACCAATAACTTCTGTACTGGTTATCATATCTACTCCCTACTTGATTTTGTTCTTTTCTTGCTAATTAAGCAACTCTTGTCACTTGGCCAAGCAACAATAAGAGGAGGTCTTAGAAGGATAGAGAAAAAACTTAGTGCCAACACCATAGGGAAGAACATTCTTTGGTGTTATTTAATTATTTTATTGTGTTATAACAGACAATTCCAGAAAAATTTTAAGAGAAATTTGTCAATATGTACCCATTTATTCCCAGTTAGAGGCCTTTCATTTTTTGTTTAATATCTCAAGATGATGAAAACCAAGTTAAATGGTTTCAGTCATGACATAGGGAGGTAAAACCTTAATCCAGGAGGCAATAGTACTTTAGACTTATCAATCCTAACACCCCAGCCCTGTATACTGAAAGATGTAAAAAATAAGCCATTTCATTCTTTATTCCTAGGTCAAGCATACAGAATTGAGGTAATACACTGAGCCTGAGAACTGTAGAGTTAAGCTATGTTAAGAAAGAGATTGATGTTAAACTAATTTTCTTATATCTTTGTAGGCAAAGCAGAACTTAATCCAGATATATGCAATGAGAACAGAAACCAATAACATATTCAGAATCCTCAAATCTATACTAGAAGCTTTGAAGGGGGAAGAATGAAAATATGAAATCAGAAAACTACCTATAACTTTCTATGAAGAAACCAAACATCATTCTCACTCCAGCTTCAAGAAACCGCAGCTCTCTAAGGTATTCATTTTAATTTCTTTTGGAATTTAATGAAAGAATAGTTATCGTAATTCTATTAGTACAAAAATTCCTAATACTCGATCTCTGGGAGACTTTCAACTGCATAAGGAAGCTCACTAGCATCCAGATTTCAAACCTACTCTTCTCTGAAAATGGCTAGCACAAAAGTCTGTAACAGCATTATTTTTACAAATAAAACGTACAGAAAAGATAAAGCACAATCATTTCAGCACTTTGATATCCTTTTTGGAGTCCTCCTACCTCTTATTTTCTGCTCGGATGCTACTCTCCTACTTTTTTCGCCTTTCAATCTTATAAGTATCCAAAAGCATTATTGCTAAAAAATTGATGCACTCGTCTTCTAAGTCCAGTCCAGAAACTCAACAGCTCTTCTTCCTCCTTTATTTAACCTGTGTCAGCAGCCCAAGCTCCAGAGCCCATTCTCTGCTCCTTGACCATTCTCCTTGCTAGCTTTATGTGGTTGAGGCTACAATCAGTTTTCCCATTCCCATCAACTCTCCCTTGCTCAGGCCCAGCCTTCTGCATTAGCTCAACTGGTCCAATTTTTGGGAATCCAATATTTATTCTTATCGGGGGGTTTTGGGGATATGGATTATATATGGCCAAATAGCTCACACTTCCTGAAACTATATTTTATTTTTCCACTCATAGTTTATAATCAGTCTTTCAACCATTCCTGCATTTGATGCCTACTCCATATGTCAAGGCTCGAACCTCTCATTTTCCTCCACTCAAACCATCCCCGAAAATATGAAGCAGACATCCTCCTGTACCTTTTGGGATAACTTCCAATATTCTATTGCTCTTTCACATCCAGATTCACAGTGTCACGTTTCTAATCCTTGTAACTTCCTAAAACTCCTCCATAGCTTTGCGTTCGAAACAGGATAAGATTTCAGAATTCCAACCACGGAAAATATTTCATTCAATGGTTCAGAATAGGTGGACTGATTACTACTTGAGAAAAACATACCTATGACGTCCAGTAAGTATATTGACTGATTTAAGATCCATGCCTTAAATGCAGTGTTGCACATTGTTGGTGAGTTTCTCACCTCCACTCAAGAGGTCTTAACTCTTAACCAGCATCTCAGCCAGAGAGCTCAGGATTGATTTTCAATGATCTGCAAAGCTTCTCATACTTCTTATTACTACTCAACAAGCAGCAAAAAGGCGCCACAAAATACAAGTAGATATAAACCTACACAGGTAACAGACTACAACTTCAAGAAAACCAAAAGAAAAAGTTATTTCCTAGGAAAAAAAATAATCAAAACCCCCACTTGTCACACAATCTCCCATTTGCATAAGATTCCTTGACGTTCACGAAAACCAGAATTTCCAAGTTTAAAATCTTCTGTAATTGTATGATTCTCTGCTCAGTAGAACTGTGACTATAAATTTTGGAATTCCTTCAAGACTGGAGATAGTAAATGACAGCATTACGGGCCAACTGCATTATTGTGACAAAGCTCTAAGTGCTTGATAAGATTACTGACCATCCCACTTAAGTGAAAAAATGCTATCCCAAACAAACAATTGACTCCTCACATTCTTCTTCGGAAACCGCATTCAAAATAAATAAGCTAGAAGCACCCCCTAGACTGCAAGTTCTCCCACCACTAGCAGACTTTTACCTTGGTTAATAAGTCTGTTATTAACAACTAGTAATGTAATAAATCAGTGGTTTGGTGTGGAATTTGCTGAACCAACCAAAATCCACCACTCTTGACTCTACTAGGTAGTCCAAGAACCACTCAAAGCTCCCATGTGTCCTTGCAGCCACACACACACAAACACAACCAAATTGCTAAAGCCATAGAAGTGGGCATACTATAAACAGTTAAAGCTAGAGCCAAGAGGGCCATGCAAAAGAACACATTGAAAAAAAAAAAAAAAAAAAAAAAAACCCATCAAAGTACCTGCGCGAAGAGCGGGAGTGTCTTTAGGAGAGGCTTTGAAGAGGACGAAGGAAGGGTCGGAAGGTGAGGGTGGGAGGTAGGAACCCACCACCACCTCCTTGGCTTCTGAAGGCAGTGGCTGTTTTATTGCTTCAAGCAGAGGAAGCAGAGCAAGCCCTTTCAACAACTCTCTTCTCAAACTCATACTCTGTTGGCTGCGCTGGTTCTGAGGGAATGCAGGAGAAGGCGAGAGAACTGGTGGCGGTTTCGAACGTGAAGAAGAGTTTGAGGGGATGAGAGAGGGCATTGGAGGTTGAGGAGCAGTGGCCATTATGGAGGAGCTAGACACACGAATTTTAGAGGAAACGAATTTGAAGGGTGAAATGGATTATTTGACTCACTCACCTCCTCTCTGTGACTCTGTGTCTTATCCATGTATGGATCAGACAATAAAAGGAAGGGTTAAATACAAAAATGGTCCACAAACTTTACAGTGAATCTCAATTTGGTCTATTATCTATAAAAAGTGTCAATTTGGTCCACGAACTTTGTAAGTTATATCAAAGCAGTACAAACGTTAACTTCCATCGAAAAATTTAACGAAAACTGGTCATGTGCACAGCAAGTGACCACATTTTCAGAGACATTTTCGTCTGTTCATCACATTTTCATGTGATCAATTTCGTTAATTTTCTAATAAAAGTTAGCGTTTGTACTGCTTTGGTACAACTTGGAAAGTTTGTGGACCAAATTGACACTTTTTATAGTTAGTGGATTAAATTAAGACTTATTGTAAAGTTTGTGGACCATTTTTGTATTTAACCCTAAAAGGAAAAAGGCTGACTTGTAATTCAGGGCGCCATTGGACTTGCTCATCCCATTGGGACCCAGATATTCTTTTTTTTTTTTTTTTTCAAGTTATTTCAATTAAATTCTCATAGTTTACAATTTGTTACCATCAAGTAAAATTTAGACAGTGAAATCCTTTGCTCCTATACGAATTATGTTACAACCAGCATGATAGTGCAACTATACAAATTTTATGATCGTTTTGTTCATAAACTCACAAATATTAGCATACATTGTATGTGATTCTCACATGAAAATTTTGCCTAAAATGTTGACCAAATTTTAATTTTGGACTTAATTGTAACAAAATCTAGACTACCGTGACTTGATTAAAAAAATTAAAATAACATGGACCACATCATATAAGGTCCGTTGATTTTAGGTACCAAATTTCAATGTTTTTTTATTTTAACTATCAAAACATTTATGTCATTTCACTTTAGATACTAAAATTGAGTTTATGTACCAACTTTAAAAAACGTGATTTTATCGAGCACTTCGAATTGTTCATTCAGTGAACAGTGCCGAGCGCTCGAAAAACATTTTCTTTTTTTTTACAAACTCAACTGTGACTGTACCTAACAGTCATAATTTTTTTACTGATTTGTTTTTTTTTTTTTTTTCAGTGTTTACTACGCTTAAACTTTAATGTTTAGTCTCTAGGTTGTAGAACTTTATCCTCCAGCCTAAATCGAAAGCATGAAACCTTTATAAATTTTAAATTTTTATGAATTTCAAATAGTCCTAACTGTGACTGTTCGACAATAACAACTATATAGCAACAAAAAAATAATAATGGAAAACCACTGAGCGCTCATTGTCAAAAAAATTCACGTTTTGTACATATTTGTAACTTAATCCAAATTGTCTTACTCTAGATTAGTACCTAAACTAAAAAAAAAATTAGTGTTTTGCTGAAAAACTATTGATATTTGGTATTTAATCTTAATGTTCTATCTATTATACATGTGTCAAGCAAAAAAAGGTTAACATTTGATTATAAGAAAGAAAAAAAATATTATAAGATTAGTTATCTCACAAAAAAAAAAAAAAAAAATCACATGGGTCGGCCGTTTAAGGTACGACACTTTTTAAACGCGCATGAACACCTGAATAGAGACTAGTGTGAATATATAAAGGAGAATTTTTCATTAATAGGCTTATATATATATATGTATACACAAAAATGCTCTAAATCTAACTGGAAGCAAGTTAATACAAAAGCAAATCACATTATTAGGCCCACCACACTAGGGGTGGGCATTAAAACCGAAAATACCGAAACCATACCGTTCCGTGTCATTCCGTATCGTTTGGTCCCATCCCATTTTATTTTTTCCAATCTCGTACCGATCTTGTACCATATCGATTTCAAACGAGATGGGATCGGTCCTGAATGTTCAATACCGGGATGGTCTCATCCCGTACCGATTAATTAAAATTTAATTAAAAATTTATTTATTTAATTTAATGGGCCCAAATATCACTAAGCCCAATTCATTTTTTAACTTGGATTTAGAAGATGAACCTTGTCTTGAAGAACTTGAATTTTATGAAAGTGTAGGTAATGTTTTGTTTATTATCTTAAACTTTACTTGGTTTGCTTTGTAAGTTTGTATATATTTGTTTTGTAAGTTTCATGGACTAAGTTACTAATTGCTATGAATTATTTTGTGTAGCATATGCAAGTACTACCATTGATGCCACTTGTAGTTTGAAGAGTTCAAATCCAAAAGCAAAGGGAAAGTAATTTGGATTTCAATTACTTATGAGTTTGAGATGTAATAAGCCATAAGGCTTAATTATGTTTGTTGTGTTTGTGATGTAATAAGCCATATGCTTAATTATATTTTTCAATTTTTTTTAGTTTGGGATGTAATAAGTCATAAGGCTTAATTATGTTTTTTAATTTGGATTTGGTAAATAAGCTATGAGGCTTAATTGTGATTTGCTGATTTATGAGTTTATGTTTGAACTTTGAAACTTTGAATATTTGAATTGTTAAAGTTTATGTTGTATTGTTGTTTATTTGAATTTTGAATTGTTGAAGTCTTTAATTTAAATTTTCAATCTTGAATAAAAACAGGTTATTACTTGAATTCTTGTTCTGTTTGCATAGTTGAATAAAAATAGATTATGTTTACAGGTTATTATTTGAAGATGAATTTTGAATAAAAATTGAATAATTGATTTTTTATTATTTTTTAGTCTGGGATCGGGAATGGTATCGAACCAGTTTGGTACGGGACGAGATGGTACCATAATCCCAAAACCCTCATCCCGTCCCGTACCGATCCCGAACTCAAATCATGAGATGGGAACGAGATGGGGTAAGTCCCGTCCCCCCCATCTCGTGCCCACCCTTACACCGCACAATATAATCTCAAAATCTGAGCCGTCTATTTTTTAGGTTGTACTTCAAAGATCTTCTTTGTTAAAAATCTCCAAAATCGGAAGTCATTTAGCCATTGATTATAATAACTATTTATATACTTTTATCGAAAATAGTGATCGTCTATTTATTTGATCACAATTAGATGATTAAATGATTTCTGATTTAGTTGATTTTTTGTAATGATAATCTTTGAAGTAGGGCGTAAAAAATGGACGGTTCGGATTATGAGATTAGTTATGTGGTGGGGTCAAAAGCATGGTTAGCTTCGTATTAACTTGCTAATCAGTTAGCATTAGAGTACTCATCTATGTATATATATTGAAAATCTTTTGTTTTGGACTAGAATTGGAAGCATTTATTAGATTGACTTTTAACTGAATGTGTTGTTGAGATTCACAAACTAGCATTGTGTTGTCAAGAGAAAAAGAGGGGGAGAGAAAGAAGGGTTAGAATTTATTGGGATGGTTGGCATGAGAACCACCAGTGATGGGTAGCATCTGGTGGAGGGAGGGAGGGTAGGAGGGAGCAGCGTGGGTGGGGTTGCTCATTGTTGCATTTTTTTTTTGTCAAACAATAGAAATTAACTTAGAAAGACCAAAATACTCTCATTTTTAATAGAAAATGTGACAAAATGTAATAGAGGTTTTGACATTGAAATTTTTTTAAAATTAAAGTACCACATCGAATCAAAAAATTTATTAGGTGGTGAAGTAAAAAACGGGTCAAAATTTATGTAGGTAAATTGTTAAAAAGCCTTCTTTTATTTGTCATTGAACGAATATATGTAAATTAACAAGTCATATAGGTGTGTGTGTATATATATATATATATACACCCCTTCTATTGAAGGATTCTTAAAACAATTTCATTTAAGGGATCTCTTATAGGGCCCACTCTTTGTAGTATTTCAACGATCCAAACCGTTTATTTTTTAGATTTATATTCAAAGATCATCATTGCAAAAAATTAAATAAATCGGAAATTATTAAATTATCTAACTTTGATAAAATAAATAGACGAATAAAATATTTTTGATAAATACTTGAAAATTTGAAATGATAACCATTTAATCAAATGGGTAATGTGTTCCGATTTAGCTAATTTTTTGTAACGATGATCCTTCAATAGAGACCTAAAAATGTAGACGGTTCTGATCATTAAATACAATGGGGAGTGAGCCCCACAAGAAATCCCTTATTTAACTTTAAATGAGAGATCCCTCAATGGAAGGGGTCTGTAGATTTACATATGTATACCTTTTCCATTGAGGAATCTCGGATCTCTTGTGAGGTCCACTCTATATTCTACTTTGATTATCGGAACTGTATATTTTTTTGGTCTCCATTAAAGTATCGTCTTTGTAAAAAATTAGGTAAATTAGAAACTATTTGACCGTTGATTAAATGGTCACTATTTTAAGTGTTTATAAAAAACATTTTTTTCATCTATTTATGAGGTCAAAATTAGATATATTAATGGTTTACGATTTTTCTAAGTTTTTGCATAGATGATCATGAAATAAAGACCTACAAAATAAACGATTCATATCGTTGAAATAGAATATAGAATGACCTTACGATGAATTTCTTAAATAAAATTATTTAAGAAATCTTTTAATAGAAGGAGCATTTGTAAATCTATGCAAACCATTGTATGACAAGTTTTCAGTCAAAAACCTGCCAAAGTTTGTACATTTGTAAATTTAATAAAATGAGATAAAAGTATTGAATGATGCATAGTTTTGGGGGTGAAATATCACACAAAACACGAAATTGTAAAGGTAGTAAAGTGCAAAACGACTCTTTTTAATTTGGGACAAGTGGTAATTAGCCTTTTTATGTTTTATGAGAATTGAGATTGTTCATATGGGACCCACAGAGGGGTGGGTCAGTCTTTTCGTGGTGTGTATAAGATGCCGAGTGCACAAAAAGTGGCATGGAGTCATGGACGGAAGGCACCAAACACTACCTCACATTGGTAGCATCGTGAGAGATGTAAAAACTATGTTACGGAAATGAGTGAAACTTACCTGCCCCCGTTTTAGGGGGACAGGTGGTGTCACAAGAGAGAAAAAAGGGAGAAAGAGAGAGAGGGAAAGAGAGAGAGAGAGGAGAGAGATAGAGAGAGAGGGATGCCAGCTGGTGAAACAGGGGGTGCAGGCAAGTTTTATTCTACGGAAATACCGAAACCCCACTAACCAGTTCGAACCCACTGTATGCAATGCAGGAAAGCAGTAGCCATTTATAAAGGAAAACACCAAAACAGAGTGATGGAAATACAAGGAATGGTAGCATAAAAAGGAAAAGCAAGGGTTTCTGGATATAATTCTATTTTTCATTGTTAGATTTCGAGGCTCAAACAAAAGACGAAAATAACAGCTTCACTCCGTAAGTGAGTCTCTTTCACAATCAAAGTTTCCCATTTTTTGAAAATATATCTCGGTTTTTTTTTTTTTTTTGCTTATCTGTTTGTCTTCCACTTTTGAATTGCCTGGTGACAGTGAAAAACATATTTCTGTGTTTATTGTTTTGTTTCTCAGTTATTGTTGTGATCGATGGACTTTTTGGATATTATTGTCATTATGCCCTGATGCCCATTTTGATCAAGCTCTTCTTTTATTTTAGTTTAGTTTAGTTTTTGTTTTTCTTTCTGGGGTTGTTCTTTATCTTATTGCTGTATCAATTTTCAAGGATATCAATTATTTGAACGATTTATAATCTTCCCAAACATAGTAGGAACAAGTATCCATTTTTATTGGTTTTTTATTGTCTTCATGTGGATTTCCCTCCCTTTTTGACAAGAACCCATTTAGATATTTGCTGAAAGGGACATTCTAACCCCTTTAATCTGGTATACATATGTTGTTTAAGATTCTCTTTTAGGTTATGAGAATTTTTTTCTTAGGATATCATATTTTTTCGTTGTTTGATTAGGATGAGTAAGATATAACTTCGTTTGTATCCTTCACTGAGCTTATAATTTTTATTTTTTTTATTTTTCCCTTTTGTATGATTTGATTCAGAGGGATATTTCAGACTAATAATGGATTCAAAAGCAAAGAGAAGAATTGTTACAGAGAATGGGGATGCTGGAGAGGACTTGGTTCTCGCTACATTGATTGGGAATGGAGATGACCTGGGTCCTATTGTCAGGCATGCATTTGAGATGGGGAGGCCAGAATCACTCCTCCACCAGCTCAAGCATGTTGTGAAAAAGAAGGAAGTCGAAATTGAGGAGCTCTGTAAGACTCACTATGAGGAATTCATTCGTGCAGTTGATGAGCTTCGTGGTGTGTTAGTTGATGCTGAAGAGCTAAAAGGCGAGCTCTCCAGTGATAACTTTAAGTTGCAAGAGGTTGGGAGTGCTTTGTTGACAAAACTTGAGGAGCTTCTTGAATCTTATTCAATAAAAAAGAATGTGACTGAAGCTATCAAAATGTCCAAGAACTGCTTACAGGTGTTGGAGCTCTGTGTCAAGTTTAATAGACACATAACTGAAGGCCGGCTTTACCCGGCCTTGAAAACTTTGGATTTGATTGAGAAAAATTACTTGCAGAATATTCCTGTCAGGGCACTTAGAATGGTTATAGAGAAGAGAATTCCGGTGATTAAATTGCACATTGAGAAGAAAGTAACTAGTAAATTCAATGAATGGTTGGTTCACATAAGGAGTTCTGCGAAGGATATTGGCCAAACGGCAATAGGTCATTCTGCATCTGCGCGCCAGAGGGATGAGGAAATGGTCGAACGCCAAAGGAAAGCTGAGGAACAAAATGTTTCAGGGTCAGGAGATTTTGCATACACTTTAGAAGTTGAAGAAATTGATGAAGAATCTGTTTTGAAGGTTGACCTAACTCCTCTATATAGGGCATATCACATCCAAACTTGCCTAGGAATTCAAGAAAAGTTCTGGGAATATTACTATAGAAATCGATTGTTGCAGCTTAATTCAGACTTACAGATTTCTTCAGCACAGCCTTTTGTTGAATCCTATCAAACATTTTTGGCTCAAATTGCTGGATACTTCATAGTGGAGGACCGGGTGCTGAGGACTGCTGGGGGCCTACTGTCGGCTGAGCAAGTTGAAACAATGTGGGAAACAGCTATAGCGAGAATGAAATCTCTGTTGGAGGAACAGTTCTCCCAGATGAATTCTGCAACCCATCTTCTCTTGGTGAAGGATTATTTGACTCTTCTTTGCTCTACTCTCAAACAATATGGGTATGAAGTGGGAGCACTTCTTGAGACGCTTGACAAGAGCCGAGACAAATACCACGAACTTCTTTCGGAAGAGTGTCGTCAACAAATTGCTAATGTTATTGCCAATGATACCTATGAGCAGATGGTCTTGAAAAAGGACACTGACTATGACAGTAATGTCTTGTCATTTAATCTCCAGACATCAGATAATTTACCAGCTTTCCCATACATTACACCATTCTCCTCCACAGTACCTGATGCCTGCCGAATTGTCAGATCATTCATCAAAGGATCTGTTGATTACTTGTCTCATGGGGCACATACTAATCATTATGATGTTGTGAAGAAGTATTTGGACAAACTATTGATCGATGTGTTAAATGAGGTGATACTTAATACAATTCAAAGTGGTAACATTGGTGTCTCTCAAGCCATGCAGATTGCTGCAAACATAGCCGTACTTGAAAGAGCTTGTGACTTTTTTCTTCGACAGGCAGCCCAACTATGTGGGATCCCAATCCGGTCAGTTGAGAGGCCTCAAGCTTGTTTAACTGCTAAGGTGGTTCTAAAGACTTCAAGGGATGAAGCTTATCTTGCTTTGCTGAATTTGGTGAACACCAAGTTGGATGAGTTCATGGCACTTACAGAAAATATCAATTGGACTTCGGAGGATATAGCACAGATTGAAAATGAATATATAAATGAAGTTGTTATTTACCTTGAAACTGTTATGTCCAAAGCGCAACAAATTTTACCTTTGGATGCTTTGTACAAGGTCGGGAGTGGGGCTCTTGATCACATTTCCAACTCTATAGTATCGGCTTTTCTTAGTGATAGCGTCAAGAGGTTCAATGCTAATGCCGTTATGGGTATCAACAATGATTTGAATATTTTGGAGTCTTTTGCAGATGAGAGGTTTCACAGTACTGGCTTGAGCGAAATTTACCCAGAAGGTAGTTTTAGAGGTTGCTTGATAGAAGCACGACAATTGATAAACCTTTTGTCGAGCAGTCAGCCAGAGAACTTCATGAATCCTGTTATAAGGGAGAAAAACTACAATGCTTTGGATTATAAAAAGGTGGCTAGTATCTGTGAGAAATTCAAGGATTCCCCTGATGGGATTTTTGGGAGCCTATCAAACAGAAATACCAAGCAAAGTGCCCGTAAGAAATCAATGGACATGCTTAAGAAAAGGTTGAAGGACTTCAACTGAAGCTTGAAAAGTCTTTCTGCATTCTGCATTAAAATTAGGAGTTCTTTTTTTCCCTTAATTATTAATATAATGTTTCGCCATTGTTGTCTCTTGTTTCTTTTTAGAATGAATGGGATCCTTTAATCTTTCCTTCTAATTTGTGTTCATATAATAAAGCTTCTGCACAATCCTTCTCCTAATCAATTGGAAGTTTTTTTTTTATTCTTTTTATTTTTTATTATAATGATATTTTTACTTTTCTATAGTAGCAAATATGTCCAATAATGCTTGGGAAAAGAAATTTTAACAGAAATTGTGGCCTTGTAGGTGTGCATTATGTGCTAGGGTTTCCCTAACTGTAGATTCTTGGTAGTTGTGGTGCACACAAACTTTGGATTGTTTTCCTGTATGAAAATATCTATATATTCTAATCTAGATGGTGCCCACAGTTTCATCATACATCAAGATATCTATATTTCTATTTCTTTTTACACAATGTAACCTGGTGAATTTGCAAGAACTTTTCTGTTTTTTTCTTGGATCCATTATTAGTCTGGGTAGATAAAGGACAGAGCAGTTTGCAAGTGTTGAAGGGTTGGACGCCGGAGAGAACTGCTTGACAATCTGTTGCATAGCATCTGTGGCATTGGCATGACACCTTTCAGAAAGTGATGCAATTCTTCTCTTATTTGCATCTAGTCTTGCTGTAATAATTTCAGTCTTGTTGACAACCATTCATGAATGAAGGTACTGCATGTTAATCTTTTTTTTTTTATTTGTTTGATAACTGACTGCTCGTTATTCTTATTGACTGAGTAACCATGGATGTGTCTTTTAGGCATTATTTTATTTGACTTGCTTACATTATTGTTTAAATGTTAGCTACACAAAATGATAAGTTTATGGTAGGCAAGAGTTAAAAATAAAATGATAATATTGAAATTCCTTTAGCTTCCCAGTGGTAGAGTCTGGGTATTTGATTGTCTTATTGAATGTTAAACGTATCTAGGTAGTATTGGTATTGCAAATGCGCTTGTCTCCCCTGATTTCTCTTTATTTTCTTCCTCTTCTGAGGTATTGGTTTGTTTAGAGTGAGTATTTGACACGATTAACTATTGAAGGAGTCTCCTGGCCAAAAAAAAAAAAAAAACTATTGAAGGAGTCTGTTTCTATTGATTTTGAACTAGTGATAGTGGCTTTAGCTCGTTCTCGATGTTATGACTAGATTGCATCACTAGACCAGTTTCTTCTTAGTCTGTCTCTTTGTAGAAGTGATTATAATCATCTAAGTGTGTGCTTGGATGAAGCAGTTTGAAGTTCCGAAGAACTTCAAAGTGATGTGATATAATTATATAAAGTGACTTGTTTGATTAATCTATTTAGTTGATGGTATTTAATTGTGGGATTTATATTCCCTTTGTTTTCTTTTCTGTAATGAGATGTATAACTTGTCATGCATATATAACGTAATACCTATATATGCAGAAATTAATACAAAATAAAATTGTGAACAAGACAATTGTAAAGTATATAGAAAACTAGTGAGGTATAGAAAGATCTTAAAAAGATAGAGTTAACAAATAACCTAAAAATTGTGAACAATATTGATTATACCATCATCATATGTAATTTCACAAACTAGTACTAACAACAAAATAAAACCAATTAAATACTTACAAAGCAATAGAATAAAAAAAAAGAAGAGAAAAAAATACTCTAGCACTACAAAGAAATCACAATAGCAAAAGCCTCAGCAAGAAAGGGAGTACAAGAGCCTAGAAAAATATGCACAAACAACCACCAAAAAACTGGACTCTTTTCCAAAACTTCTGCAATATTGACAACTTCATAATTTTTCTGAAGCTTCTGAAGTGCCTTACTACAGCATTCCCTAGTGGGCCTTCTTCAGTTTCACCACATCTATGAGATGTCATCACTCTCTGGTGAGCATCCTTTGCCAGCTTCACCACTTTAATGGTCTCAGTCACCGTCCAATCTGGTTTACCTAAATTTTTTTTTTTTTTGGTCTATGGTTTACCTAAATTTGAATTATAAAGTTAAAAGCAGCCTCTTATCTTAGTCTCTCAATTGGAAAAAAAACAAAAACAAAAAAAGCATAATGGCAATGTAATATATATATATTCAAAACAGCTCGTTACAGTAGACCAATAACAAATACCTGCAAAATCATTCAGTCTTTAAATTAAAGCATGTAGTCATATCTAGAATGTAAAGTAGAAAGATCCCTAGGGGCATCTAACAGACCCACTAAATAATTTATATGGGTGACAGGCATCTACATATTATTTGAATTCAAAAACCATCTATGTAGTTCTGTTTCCAGAATTTGAATGTACCAAGGACAAAATTTATAGTTTTGGAACAAACGAAGAATAATTCGACCAAAATTACAAAGCATAGCATAAGAACAGAAACTTTCAGCATACATATACATTGGCCAATCTCAAAATTAATTGGTACATTACAGCTCCACAAACTATCAAGCACAACCTTTCAAAAGTCAGGGGGAAATGCAACCAATCTGACCAAGTAATATTAAAAAATTTCAAGTAGGAGGGAAAGCAGAGATGATCTGAAAAACAAAAGTAACCAATAAGCACTAATCAATCTCTCACAACCTTAATTAAAATACAATGGAGTTATTAAAACTAAATTAACAAATGAACTCAACAGCCAAACAGGTCACTTTTGCCCCTCCTAAATTCTGGTTGTAAATGACAGGGTAATGTCTAAATCATATTTTGAAGTACCCAAATGGGTCATTTTGGCCACTTGGAACTTATAAGTTCCACATAATATCAAATTCTACCTTGAAATCATTTATCCAAACATACCCTAAAGGAATATTCATCCATGTTAATGATAGCTACCTTCGTGGTAGCCAATCAAAGTTCTTTCAGCGGTTGCTAAAACTTGATGGAAAATAAGTATATTTCATATTACATTATGATCTATCCTAGAGTGGCAGAAGGAGAAATTTTCCTTCACTCTTCTTGTCCTGCTTTTATTGGATTGTTAATCAAGTATAGAAAGTTGCAACAAAAACTCATGGATTACAAGTTTTATTATAGAAGAAACCATTTTTGTTAAGTTATATGTGTTTCTGGAGATTGTTTTTTGGCTAAGAGTTTTCTGGAGATGATTTAACTGAAAGAGCCATGGCCTTAACAATTCTGTTTCCTTTTAGTGGAGTTCAAATTATAAGGTTCTTGAATCCATCTGGTCAATTCAAATTTATGGTATGGAAATGAGGTTCTAGAATTCAATACTTGGAGATTCATGAATCACAGGCTGAAAGACACTGATTGGATTTGGAATTCAGGGAGAGAAGAGAATGGGTGCTTTAGATTTGAATTTAGGGAGAGAAGAGAGAAGAAGAAGAAGAAGAAGAAGAAGAAGAAGAAGAAAAAGAGAGGAAAGATAGAGAAAGAAGAGAGAGAAGGGAGGGAGAGGGAGAGATTTTTTTGTTTTCTTTCTAATTTTACCTTCTAATTAATATGTAGGGTGTGAAGTGACAATTATACCTTTGAAATTGGAGTTAATTACACTTACACCTCCTGAGGTTTATCGACTTTTCACATACACTCCCTAGGGTTTTAATAATTACACATACATCCCTTGAGGTTTTAAAACTGTTACATATAACCCCCTATAGTGAGACGAAAATGATGAGAAATTATGCAAAAAAGCATGCTAAGGGATTAAATAGCCTAATAAGATTATTGAAGGTGTAAGGTCCAATCTGAATACAAATATTTTCTTTTTTATTTATTTTTTTTTTCTTTTGTAGGGGGTTATATGCAACAGTTTTAAAACCTCAGGGGGTGTATGTGTAATTATTGAAATCACAGGGAGTGTATGTGAAAAGACAATAAACCTTAGGGGGTGTAAGTGTAATTAACTCTTTAAAATTGTGGTCATGTGCTTGGAAGATGAGCATATTTGACGGAAGATATAATAAATTAGACAGGGAGACCATTTAAACACACTGTGAATTAAGTTAATGGGCGCAAAATGGGTTAAAATGAAATTTATTGACCCAAGTGGGACACGAGTTAGGAGTTTAGTTCCCTGGAAGGTTTTTTTATTCCTTCAATTATTCAGTAACATTCCTTGTACAAGTAGAATTTGAGATTTACCTTCATATGTTGAAAGGTTTGAAATGGCATAGAAATAAGTAAATTAAGGTTCACACTATAATAAGTTCTTTCCATGTATCTCTGAGTGCAAGTTAAAATAAGCTGACTGAAAGAGAATCTTTGGTGACCTAGTCTTATTGTTGTCATTAGCTGGTTGTGATATTGATTGAATCAGTCAGATTCGTTTCTTTCATAGTCAGGGATTTGAAATGGGAAAAACAGTAGGGTCCCTAGCTATACCTAGAAGATCCGAGCTAGAGTCCTCTTATCTGTATATTACATTTGTAATTTTGGCAGTGTGTGCATATGCAATTTGGCATATATGGCCATAATAGTGTTCAAAGATTCTCTAATGCGGTTAACCGCAATGCAGATACGTAAAATTACACTGAGCGTTTGAACACTATAAGAGAATGACTGTATATATGATTGATATGAGAATATATATGATGGTATGAGATTTATATATATAATGGTCCCTAGAGTGCCTAGCCAGCTAGCTCTGCCCTCTTCACATTGCTAGAAAGACAGCAGAAACAAATTATGTCAACATGCATGCACTAACGTGACTCATCCTCTTCTTCTGAACCCCACAGTTGGTATCCATTTCGATGTAGTAAAGACTGTTTTCGCTAGCTAAGCTTGTTTTGGAAATGAAACGTGGAGGCCAGTTTTTGGAATGACAGCGAGCATTTTCAACTTCACAAGCTTTTGATATATCATCTGACTCACTTTTTAACTACTAATCTGTTCTGTAGCATAAAGCATATGAAAGTTGTTTTTGGTTTTATCTTCACGTAAGTGGAATGAGAACCCACTTTATATACTTGATATGATATATTTATCACGGCGCCAAAAAATCAATCCCTGAATGCTGCAAAAATGCAACCAACTTTGACAATATTGTTAGTAGTAAGTTACACTTCTTTGCTCTTTTTCAATTTTTGATCATATGAAAATATGGAATACATGCATGATCGCGTGCCTCTCCAACATTGTGGAAAAAATAAAAAACAATTACCAGACCAATTGCTAGTTGGTAAAATGATAATATATGAGAGTCAAAAGAATCATCCATCAACCTAGGATTATAAGGAGACAAGCATTAATTAATGGGGCATTCAAAGAGTTGAAGCTTACCAATACCAGTGGAGGATGAGTAACCCAATTAAGAGAGCTCTGGGTATAAAAAAAATTTAAGCTTCAAAAACTAAACTGGAAGTTGTTCTATTTAGCCAATATCAATAGGGCCAATTGATCGGTAACTTAAATATGAGAACTAGTATTTTCTAAATGCATGTGTGATACACTGTCTAAGTGACAAGCATATAACTGATCGATATCCGTAAACGTACTGAAAAAGATTATCTTGCTACCTATTGAGCTTAGGCTTTCCTAAATAAACTTATGCAATATTTGAATTTTCCAAAATTATGTAGAGCTCTCGTCACAACAAGGTTCAAGATGAAGGTAGAACTTGGACCAATACATGACTTACACGTGTCTATATCAACGAAATAATGTTAATACTAAAATTATGGATTTATACGTGTTTTTTTTGCCATGTATTTTGAAGGAAGGAAAATTATGTTCCCAATAAAAGAAATGAGAGAGAGAGAGAGAGAGAGAGAGAGAGAGAGGTGTATTTTCTTTTATTTTTTATATTAAACATCTACCATATTATCATTCATCATGAACATTGAAATTCATTGAATCAAAGGGCCTTAAAATCCATGAATCTTGACCCTTTAGTTACAATTTTATAGTTAATTAAATTGCTTAATTGGAATGCTAACAACATATAAATAGTTGTATTAATTTCTACAATGAATTGCAAAACACTCATTGTACTATATATATATTCCCTTTATAATCTATATAATATAATAAAACAGAACGGTTTTTGAATTCTAAAATTTATCTCCGGGTCCGAATGGTTGAGATTGTTTCGGCTTTCATTTAATGGTCCGTTATCTATTTTCTAAATTTATTTTCCCGCCCATGAAAATTGGTTTGCCTCCTCTCTTTCCTTAATTAATTTTTCCTTAACATTAAATTTTCTTAATTAAATAAATTAATTTCTCCTTTGAACATGCCAACGGCACGAGTTATCCCTAGTTAATTTATATTATTACACTCACTCAATATTTAGCAGTACACCCATACATAATATATATCTATCAAGGCATTATAATTCATCCTAGATCGTCTCTCACATAAGTAGCCAATAGAACTCTTGGATTAAAAGCTTGAGCTTCATGCTAAGAAACAAAAGACTTGTATAACATATATTGCTTATACTACTCCTGAAAGGCCAAAAACCACACAACATGGGATTCTTGAAATGCGCCAACACTACGCACACCCGAGACCACATATATTACTCTTGATTGGAAGGCCAAAATTATTTATTTAAGATGAGACTTACAGCCATTGCCTTGTGATAAAGTTAAGGGTCAATAATTAATAAGAATACATGGGAGAGTTTATGCACAGAATATGTCAATATTCTAAATAAAGACTAAGGCCCTAGGTTGTTTGACATTCGAAAGCAGCTCTTTATTACAATTATGGTGAGCCAAACTTGTTTGGTGTTTAGTAAAAAAAGAGAGTAAAAGATGCTTTTTCTCACAATTGTGGTTTACTCACCACCATTTTTAAAAGCATCATCCTTACATGCTTTTTAAAACTGTTGTGGATGTACTACTCACCACAGTTTTAGTTATTATACACATGCAGCTTAAAATTTACCAAATGGTTTAATACTGCTTTTAAAACTCACATCACTTTTAAGAATATAGTTTATTAAATGCTCAACTGCTTAATTTATAACTATTTTTTCTCAGAGTTATATCACTAAACTTAATTTGGTCCATTTTAAAATGTTGGGAAGAATTTGCATCAAGCATTTGAATGCTTAATATTAGTGTTTGAACGTTCAGTCTAATTACAACCAATTGCATAAGAAAAAATATTTACATGATTTTTTTTAATACAATACTACAACATATTCAAAGAAAAAACGATTAAAAATAAAAAATGATACGCTTGTCAATTTGCCAAGGGGTCAGTTTCATATAATATAACAACAAAAAGGTGTATATATATATATATATATGTGGGTCCGACATCTGTGGTAATTTGCCAAATAGATGATCAAGTACGTATTGTCCTAACTTCACTTTAATGTTTATTATAGCCTCTTGAATATTGCCTATGGATTAAACCAGCGATATATAGAATTAGAGAAAGAGAGTATGGGTGAGAATGAGAAGCATGATCAGAATGAAGAGCATCTTAAGAAGAGCAGGGAAAAAAAGCTTGGAGGAATCAAAACAGTGCCATTCATCCTTGGTATGCAAGTATATATGCACTTACGTACGTCTTCTTCATTAATTGCAGCAAATACTACTTTATAACATTAATTTTGTTTTTGTTTAATTTTTACAGCAAATGAGATGTGTGATAGATTTGCTATCACTGGGTTCCATGCCAACATGATAACGTATCTGACCCAAGTACTCAACATCCCACTTGTAAAAGCCTCTAACATCCTCAGCAACTTCATGGGCACTGCTAGCTTCACCCCACTTATTGGTGCTTTGATTGCTGACTCTTTTGCTGGCCGGTTTTGGACAATTACCATAGCTTCCATCATCTATGAATTGGTCTCTCTCTCTCTCTCTCTCTCTCTCTCTCTCTCTCTCTCTCTCTCTCTCTCTCTCTCTCTCTCTCATAGTAAAAGTCATTTAAATTAAATTAAAATAATAATTATAAAGTCCACTAACTACTCGATCTTATTGCTCAGAAATCAATTAGACAACAATTCTCTCCCCCTCTACCCTCTCCGGATAGGTTTCTCCCTCCACCTCCCTCTTTTCACTTCTATAAATAAATAAAAGAGCGCTTATTCTCACATCTTTCATATTTCTCACATCCACCTTATTTTTACACCCCTCATAAAATTTAATAAAATATAAAAGCACTATTCTCATCTCTCATCATTCCTATGATGCCCCTAATTAATAAATAACTCAAACATCTACCCACTAAACATTCTTCCCACCCCTTAAACTATCATCACACCCACCCATTTTTTTTTTTTTTCATAATTTCTTTATTTTATAAACCCTAATTATATTATATCACCAAAACTAAAATCGATAATATTAGCTAGCTATTTGATTTGAATCGGTACTAAAAGCCCAATTCTAATATGGGGAGCCTTCCCCCTCAATACCCAACCCACACAACAACCATGCATGTTGCATTCATTCATACTAAATAGTATCATCGATTTTAAGTTTTGGTGATAGAGTAATATATGTTAGGGTTTAAAAAAGAAAAAAATTATAGAAAAAGATGGGTGAGTGAGATGATATATAGTTTGAGGGGATGGGAAAAGCGTTTTGTGTGTGAATGTTTGAGTTAGTATATTAAAAGATAGAGCAAATGACAACAATGGTCCTCGAACTTTACCCTTAGTATTACTTTGGTCCACGAAATTGTTTTTTAAACTCTATAGTGCACGAACTTTCACCCGTGTATCACTTAATTATATTATGTCAATTTCATCCACTTTTCCGTCAATTTTAGTCACATGTCAAGCATATGAGCCACTTTTGAAAGGTGAAAATGATAACTCATCCCTTTTTTTTTTTTTCCCAACGTAATATACGTGACTAAAATTGACAAAAAAATATAGATAAAATTGACATAATGGACTAAAGTGATGCACAAGTGAAAGTTCGTGGACTATATAATTTAAATAATAAGTTCGTTGACCAAAGTGATAATTGAGGTAAAGTTCGAGGACCATTACTATATATAATTCTCTCTAGAAGATATCATAGGATTAATGAGAGGTGAGAAGGGTGCTTTTATATTTTTTGAAATTTAATGTGAGGTGTAAAAACAAGGTGAGTGGAAAAATAGGACATAGTGATAGGAATATAAGGTGAATTTCTCTCTCTTTTTTTTTTTTTTGCTTATTTTGACTTCGTTTTTTAGTTTTTTTTTTTTTTTTTAAATTCACAATGAATGAAGCAAGAGAGTGGATTGGGCTATAGAATAATGAATTGTGGCCAAGTAATCTTACATCTTTAATGATTACTTTATTTTTTTACTTCATCACTTAGTAAAATTCACAATTTTAATTGTATCAATGGAAAAAGTTTGTTTGCGTGCCGTGCCAAAAAGCTCGTTTTGTAACAGTAATTAAATAATTTTATAACTCAATTAATTAAATATTACTAGAATATAAATGTAATATATATGTTGTAGTAGGGATTGGTGAGCATCACAATATCAGCACTACTCCCATCACTTCGGCCTCCACCATGCCCAACACAAGTGAAGTGCAAGGAAGCATCAACTTCACAGCTATGGATCCTCTACATCTCTCTTCTCCTCACCTCTCTTGGCTCAGGTGGCATCAAGCCTTGCGTTGTTGCCTTTGCTGCCGACCAATTTAACATGACCAATATGATCACCACCAAATCACCACCAAATAATCATCGGGGAAGTAATTGGAATTTCTTCAATTGGTACTATTTTTGCATGGGAATGGCAACACTCACTGCTTTAACTGTTGTGGTTTACATTCAAGACAATGTGGGATGGGGATGGGGTCTTGGTATTCCTACTGTAGCCATGGCTCTATCAGTTGTGGCTTTTGTGGTGGGTTCTCCATTTTATAAAAAATTGAAACCAGCGGGAGGTAGTCCATTGCTTAGGTTGGTTCAAGTTATTGTTGCTGCTTTTAAGAAGAGGAATGCACAGTTGCCAGGAGACCCAATGCTCTTGTACAGAAATACAGAGCTTGATGCTGCTATTTCTTTGCATGGAAAGCTCTTACACACCCATCAATTGAGGTACGTAATTTAGTTAACTATATAATATACAATTATATATTCTTCAAAATTTATTAAGTTCCAAATTTAGCACCGATCAGTCCATAGAATTTCAAAAAAACAAAAAACAAAAAAAAAACAACAGGGCTTCGATCCACAACCACGTACTATTAGTCTATTATCACTTTTTCTTACTTTTTAATAGTATTTACGACATGATTGCTTACCTTAGACTTTAGACTCAAGGACTGCCCATCAGTTGGTTCGGTTTGGTATTGGGGTTTACCGAAATAAAATAAAAAATTTCGGTATTTTTTGGTTTTGGTATTTTTTTGTAAACTTCGGTTTTCGGTTTGATTTTGGTAATTTTGATATCGACTACTTTCGTTTTATTTTTGATTCACTTTGGTATATCTTCGGTTCATTTTTTATTTAATTATAATAATATTAATTATTATATACCAATATAAATTGAAATTTAATAAAATATGATGCATAGAATATAATGTTTGATGACTATATATTTTCACGAGTAGTATTAGTAGTTTAGTATAGTGCTAGTATTAATTGCAATAATATTAATATTAGTAATATATACTAGTATAAGTAGTTTAATAATATATATTAGTACATATCCTATTAATTTAGTATGTATATATACCAATAAATATGAGTAGATATATATATATATATACAAGAATGTTCTAAAACTAACTGGTTGACAAATTAATATAAAGCTAACCACTTTGTTGGGCCTATTGCACAATGTAATCTCAAAATCCGAATCATTAATTTTTTAGGCCCTATTTCAAAGATCATCTCTATAAAAAATCTCCAAAATCGGAAGTCATTTAGTCATTTGATTATGATAACAATTATTTATATGCTTTATCAAAAACAGTGACCGCATATTTATTTTATCACAATTAAATGACTAAATGATTTCTAATGTAGTTAATTTTTTACAATAATGATCTTTGAAGTATGACCTAAAAAATGAATGGTTTGGATTATGAGATTAGTTATGTGGTGGACCCAAAAGCATGGTTAGTTTTCTATTAACTTATTAACTAGTTAGCTTTAGAGCACTTCTCTATATATATGTATTACTTACCTAAAGATGAGATTCTTATTTTCCTAAAAATAATAATATTTACTATTATACAATTGTATTTTCTTATAGTTGTTTATAATATTAGTAGTTTAATATTTATTGTACCACTAATATACTAGTATTATATAAGCATATATAACTAAATTTTGGTAATTGTTTCAGTTTTTCGGTATATATTTCGGTATTTTCGGTAATAATTGATTCGGTTTCTTTTAGTAATAATTTTCGGTAATCGGTCGATTTATCAATTTTTTTCGATTTTTACGAAAATCAAACAAACTTTTTTCAGATTTTTTTAGTTTTGGATTTTTACATTTCGAATTGTGAAAATCGGTTTACCAAACCAAAAATTTCAGTCGGTTCGGTAAAACCCAAACTAAAGGACAGCATGAGTTAGAGTATAGAATCACTATTGGAGGTCATATATATTTTAGGTTTTAACTATGATTAGCAGCTTAAAATTTGATATTTAAAACCTAAAATCTAGCTAAGTGATGAACTGGCCGGTGTGGTTGCCACTATATATATATATATGCTTGTGACCAAATTAAAGATTAATTATCCATTAATTAAGTAGCTAGCTATCTCCTAAGTAACTAATTTGTTAATTAATTTGAAGGTGGTTTGATAGAGCTGCAATAGTTAATGAGAATGAGGTGGGTAGTACTCCACCAAACCTATGGAGGCTTGCCACTGTCCATCGTGTTGAAGAGCTGAAATCCCTGATCAGAATGCTACCCATTTCAGCTGCAGCCATCTTACTTGTGACCTCAACCTCACACCAACACAGTTTCACCATCCAACAAGCTCGCACTATGAACCGTCATCTTACTCAGTCCTTCGAAATCGAACCAGCTAGTCTCTCAATCTTTGGTATCCTAACTACACTCATCGGCCTCCTCCTTTACGAACGTCTCTTTGTCCCATTTGCTCGCCGCTTCACCGGCAATCCGGCCGGTATCACATGCCTCCAAAGAATGGGGATCGGCTTTGCCATCAACATCCTCGCTTCGTTTGTCGCATCATTTGTTGAGATTAAAAGGAAATCGGTTGCTGCCAATCACAACTTACTGGATGACCCAAAAGCCGTTATCCCCATAACTGTTTTTTGGTTGGCTCCTCAGTTTTGCATCCATGGTGCTGCTGAAGTTTTCATGCATGTCGGGCACTTGGAGTTTCTTTATGATCAGTCTCCGGAAAGCATGAAGAGCACTGCAACAGCGCTACACTGGATAGCAATATCAATTGGGAATTATGTAGGTACATTGATGGTCACATTGGTTCATAAGTATTCAGGCAACACAAATTCTAATAATTGGCTACCTGATAGGAACTTCAATAGGGGAAGACTAGAATACTACTACTGGCTTGTTGGTGGAATCCAAGTCGTCAATCTTTTGTATTATATAGTATGTGCTTGCTTTTATACTTACAACCGCTTAGAAGAGGTCAATATTTTATGTAAGGACAAAGTACTTGTCGCAGTATAGATAATTAAAGAGAAGTCAGGTTCACAATCAATAACACTAAAGTTAGGTGCAATTGACACTATTAAAAAGTCATCACACGCTTCTCGATCTCTTGGTTTTTGTTATATTAATTTTGTCAATTCAGTTGTTACAATTATCCTTATAATTTCATATTGCTTTTATTCTTTAATTAAGAGAATATATATACTCATATGGTTCAAATGCCAAATGATTGATCACCAATTCGATCAATTTTCAAAATTTCACATGAAAACCTCCTTATATCTTTATGTAGTTAATTAATTTTCACACAAAAGTTTCCCATACATCTTTTTAGCTGATTTCAAGTTTCTTTTTTTAAATGTTTTTTTCTTGTCTTATTTGCATCTAGTCTTGCTATCATACTTTCATTAATTCTTGTTGACAACCAACCATGAATGAAGGTATTGCAGCCTGCATCTACAACCTTTTTGAGATGGAGATGCATATTTGAAAGTAATTTTAGAATTGCATCTACAGTTTTTAGGGCATTTTGAGCTTACATATGCAATTTTTAGAATGCAAATGTAGCGTGCATATGTAGTTGCTGAGTATTCGGCAAAAATTGCCGAGCGCTCGATTCTAATTTTGTCCTGCAAGATAATTAAGTATTGAGCTAAGTGAATTGCATGTCGGTTAAATTTATTTTTCATCTTGACCTTTTAGGTCAAGTATCCTTTTTCTTCCGCAATTAGATATATAACTTATCATGTATGTATAGCATAATGCCTATATATATATGCTGAAATAATTACAAAATAAAAGTGTACACTTACACAGAGAGAGAGAGAGAGAGAGAGAGAGAGAGAGAGAGAGAGAGAGAGAGAGAGCACTCTAGCACCACAAAGAAACTCGCATGCAATTGCAAAAACCAAAGCAAGAAAGGAGTAAAAGACCCTAGAAAATAATGCACAAATTAATAACCATGCACTAAAAAAAACTGGACTCTTTCCCGTACGTACTGCAATATGCATATCTAGTTCTTGGGCCCCTGGAATATTGACGACTTCATAATTATTCAGAAGTCCCTTACTACAGCATTCCCTAGTGGGCCTTCTTCAGTTTCACCACGTACATCTGTGAGATGTCATCACTCTGTAATGAGCATCCTTTGCCAGCTTCACCACTTCAATGGTCTCAGTCACTGTCCCAATCTGGTTTACCTGAGTTTGAATCATAAAATTATCAGTAGCGCCTCTATCTTAATCTCTCCATTTAAGAAAAAAAACACAAAAAAAGCATAATAGCAATGTAGTATATAGAGAACACTGTCCAGTTGTACTTATTGTTATTTTCTTTATTTTTTGCCATTTTTTATTTTTTATTTGTAGGATTGATTAAGATTTTATTTAGTGTGTTTAAAAAGTATGTTTTAAGAGATTTATTAGTTTTAAATTTAAAGTAAATTACTCTAAATTCTATTTTACAACCCTTAATGATAAATGAACACACATAAAAGGTTGCAATGATATATGTCCACTTTGGACAAATAAAGCCTACGTTATAATTTTTTCTATATTTTTTGAGCTGAGTGCTCATCGTGTTATTTGTTTTGAAATGGGCAAATTGCCATTGTCGTATAATGACAATTAATAATAGTATAACACAAGTGTTTTATGAAATTCAAATAGTTACTGTTGCATAGTGGTATTAATTGTCAAACACTCGGTGAATAGTGTCAAGTGCTCGGTGAATAGTACTGAGCGCTCGGCTCATTAAAGTAGACTGGCCTGTCATCGTGTTTTTGCAAATGGATTAGCCGATTATAGGCTTTTTCATTTTAGACTTAAAAAAAAAAAAAAAAAAAAAACTCTTAAACCTAAAGTTACTATTTTTTTATTGTGTAAACTACAATTGGAATTTGTGTGAACCGCCGATGCCCACACAAATTTGCTGATCGATTGGTGCTACTTTTGTCCTCAAACGTAAAGCCTAAAGGGGTTTGTACTGGTGGATAACCAAATCTATTGTGTGACCTTATAATTAACGAACCTTTCAATTCTAATCTTAACCCATTTTTTAACCTCTCTTGCTTGGAACTTGGGCTTGTTGTTAAAATGCTTGGGCTCAGATATACTGTTTAGTAAAAGCTCGAGTGAGGGTTTTGGTTGTTTATGAACTTGGATTTTGCTGGGTTACCAAACCGTCCGTTTCAAAAACTCAAGTTGCTCTCGCTATTTTACTCTCACCGTCACCGACTTCTTTCCCCAACATTTCTTCCCCACCTCGTTTCCTCTCCAAATTTGCATAGCAGAACCATTCAGATCGGCGTGCGATGGCGGAGGTATCGATGTGCAGTAGCAGTAGCAGTTCGGAGCTTACGCCAGAGGAAGAGAGGATTTTGATAAGAGACATTGCTTTGGCTGCCGAAGCCAATTCCAAAGAGGGCGACATGTTCTACTTGATTACCCAAAGGTTCAAGCTTTTTATTTTATTTTTATTTAAATAAGATTTTTTTCCGTAATAAATACTGCATTTGAATTTTTTTCTTTTTGAATTATTAGAAATTCGTTCTTCAGTGTGAATTTTTCGGTACTTTTTCTGGGTTTTTGTTTAAGAGAAAAAGAATCATGCTTTTGCTGACCAAATGGGCTGTGACTTCACATGTTCTCAAGAATGCTTTTGGTTTTTAGGGTCATATTGCTTATGAAAATTTCTTCTAATACAGATGGTGGCAACATTGGATTGATTACGTAAACCAAGACCAAACGAATAACCCAAATGATGTATCTTCTGTGTCAGAGCATTGTGATTCGGTTGGTTCAAGTAGCTTAAAGAGGCCTGCTGGTATTGATAATTCTGACTTGATACATGATGCAGCAGCATCAGTGAACACCAATGCCGGCATTGAGATACATGGCACTTTATTAGAAGGTCGCGATTATGTGTTGCTCCCTCAAGAAGTTTGGAACCAATTGCATACATGGTGTGAAAAATGTGATGCCTTTCTTTGTTTTGCCTACCACTCTGCATAATAATATTCACATCTATATGATTGTAAATATACAATTTTGACTCTTGTTTTTTCTTTTCTTTTTTATTAAGAAAATGTCAATTAGTATATATAACGTTTTCACATGTGGGAAATGTTACTAGGCTTTTATCAGGACAAAAGATGTACTAGGCTTCCTGTAGACACCATTGGTTTACAAAGGGATGATGGGAAATGTTATTGTATAAGCAATTCTGGCAGACCACTTTTTGTATTGAATTAATCATATTCTATAATTCGTATTAACAAATCAAATTCTATAACTGGTTGATTGCAAAAGTCAATTTTTCAAGAAGTCTGGTCTTTCTGAAAATATCTATAGGTTTGCAGTCAAGTGACCCTACAATGCATACATATTTTGGGGTCGGAAGGGGTGGCGAAGACTGTGTCTGCTATCTCTTCTTACTCTTAAATGATTGACCATGTTAAGCGATATCAAGTTTCATCTCCATGTTTTCAGCCTGTTGCTTTCTCAATTTCTTAATGTGGCTGGAGGAATTGTTAATCTAGACTACTTGTGCTGTATTCCTGCAAAATAAAGTATCAAAGGAATTAATGCATGTTTTCTGGTTGTAGGTATGGTGGTGGTCCAACATTGCCTAGGAAAGTAATTAGTGCAGGTCTTTCTCAAATGGAGATGGCCGTAGAAGTGTACCCTCTGCGTCTTCAATTACTAGTGAAGCCAAAAGGTGACCGCTCTACTATAAGAATAAGCAAGAAGGTATAATATGTGGCAGGTCATGATATACCACTTTCTGTAGTGGCGGTTGGCCTCTTACAGTAGGGTCTTCCTAAGTATATGCTGATTTTTCTTATCTGGAGATTAAATATTTTGGGCAGGAAACCATTGGAGAGCTTCACAGAAGAGCTTGTGATATTTTTGATCTTAGCTTGGAACAAGTACAAATTTTCTATTTCTCAGCTACAATATTTGCTTCAGAGGCTCATTTCCCAGTATTTTGGTACTCAAGATTTCCTCCACTGCAGGTATGCATTTGGGATTACTATGGATGCCGGAAACATGCCTTGATGAACGACATGGATAAAACACTTGATGATGCCAATATACAGATGGATCAGGATGTAGGTCTCTATATTCCATCATTTGCATGTTTCTTGGAACCACTATTTTTTTTGTTTTTCTGTTTTTAAAAAAAGATAGCATTTTTATTCAATCACAAAAAGTTCATACAAAGTGGATGATATATCCACCTAGAGCAAGTTATACGTAACAACTAACATAATCTCACACAAGCCTTTAAACAGACTGTATAACTAAAACACTGCAGCCTTCCATTTGAATAGTATTGCCAAGAACGATATGTCCCTAAATTCTGATGAAACTGAAGCCCAAAGTGATGTCCAAAATCTAACCCTTTTCCTTAATTCTCAGAATCACTGTGCAAGATTATGCTTTAGCATATGAACTCATATTTTCCCTATGATGCTATATTTTTCATATTATATCCATGTGAAAGCTCTTTCAAAAGTTATGCATACATCTAGACATGTTAATCAATTTCTGTTCATGGTTCATGTTCTGTGAATTTAAGGCTACAATGACAAAGTAATTTCTTAAACTTGGAATCTCCGACACAGTACTCTTGTTTTAATGATTCATTAGATTCCTATGTTAACAAATTTGTTATGGGTATTTAAAGTTTGAACCCAAATTTTTCTTTTAAATAAGATAAAGAATGATTATAGTGCTTTTGTATTATAGCTATGCGTCAGCAATACAACTGTTTAATTATTATTTTTCGCCGTATCAGTTTCAAGAGCATTTGTTTTGCATTGGACACTTTTATTTTTTAAAAAGATATTCTCTGGATGATATTGGCCTCCTGAATCATAGTTAACAAGATACCTCCCCCTACTTAATTATCTTGGTTAATGAGAGCATTCTTTGAATTATCTACCTCCAAATGCTTCAATTTAGCTTCTTGACCCACTTTGTCTGGCATGTCGTGACTTCTAAAGATGAGTTCTTGGGGGTGTTACATTCTGACTAGCTTTAATCAAGTCATTTAGCTCTTAGAGGATCTCCTGGCCAAAAAAAAAAAAACTCTTAGGACCTTTCTGAACAAGAGATGTATTTACAAAATCTATTTACCTTCCATCACACTAGTTTTTTGTTTTAAATTGTGGGATTTCTATCTATTATATTCTTTTACTTACCAAGGTCTCTTGATGAGTGACAAAGATCATTGTGTGCATAATGAATAGGAATGGAAGAAATGTGTCTGTAAGTGTGGCTTCTTATGGTTGTGGGCTGTGACTGTGAGTACAATACCAAGGCCTGTCACTGATTTAGAGATGGGTTTCTGTCTGTGATGGGCCTTATTTAATATTTGGAATGGTATATTATGTGCTAGTAGTCCTCTGTAGTAAGGTGTTATTCTCTATTGACAATTAAGAATGCATGTCCTGGAGGTGGGAAATCTTGTTAGCTAAAAAATATGTTGTCAGCCAGATAAAGAATTGATATCTAGGTGATTTTACTATTTTTATATATATTGCAAGGTCAGGGTCAGTAAATCGTGACAAAATGTTATAGGTACATAATCAGTGCATTAACAGTTAAGTCTTTCTTGCTATGGAACGGGAACGGCCACCATCTCTTTCCTGAAAATTCTGTTCAGAAGTCTCTGCTAGAACCTAAGTTTGCTTTCTATCTGTGTTTTACTCTTCTTGACAAACTTTGAACTACTAACAATTTTATGTTCAACTAGGAAAAAATTCTTGGTTGTGTAGTTTGTCAGGCCGTTAAGGAAGCAGTGCAGAGTACTAAACTTCATTGTGAATTCACATGAAATGGTCATGTTTCTTGGAGATCCTGGATCAGAGCAATGCCTTCCTCTTTTGGGAAAGCATTGAATGGTTGCATACAGTGTGCTTGGTCTCCTAAGGGAGCATTTATTATGGTAGATTACTTGAATATGTAGTTTTATGGCCTTTAGGGAAAAAAGGAAAAGCAAGATTTTGGATGGGCAAAGGTTTGATGTTATGGTGGTAAGGAGGAAATTATATATCTGGATTTTGGTGTATTTTTGATCCTTCGAAGAACTATTGTTGGTTTCATATGGCTTGGCATCCTTTTCAGTGTGGTTATTATTATTTTTTTCTATTTTCTACATGATGTATATGGAACATAATAAGAAACACTGTTGCTTGCCCCCTTCCCACAAAAGATTTAAAGGAAATATTACTAAAAATATTCAATAATAAAAACCTATCCAAAAATATTCAATTAAAAAAATCTTATCCAATTCCTAAAAGTAATATGCATTTATCCTATGTGTTCTCAAACATAGTTTCTTCTTATCTCATTAGGCTTACATATATTAGATGCTATCTATAACAATTTAGTTCTGTTCTGCGTACCTGTTTGACTGGCGACATTGCTTTGACATGCTCCTTAATGTAGCAGGAGCATAAATATGTTTCATGCCTCTGTTGCTTTTGTAAGTGTTTATAGGACAATGTATATCATTGCTTGATGCTTGGATAATGGACCAGTACAGGTTCATGATTAATTAAAGATTTTTTTTTAACTATTCATAATTATTTGAAGAATTTTTTTGACTATCAAAATTTTTTTGAGAATTGCCACAGAAGCAACCTTGTGTAGTCCCTCTTTTATATGTTCACTCACTATGAAGTAACTCATTTCTTTTAGTGTGGAATTGTTAGTTAGTGATGCAATGATGCACAAACTTCTATTACTTATACATCTTTGGTAAAAGTCATAGGGAATAAAACATGTAGCTTGGTCCCATGTCTAAATTCTGGCGAGCTTTCTTCATGTGCAAGTACTTATTACTCTCTTCTTTTCTAATTTCATTTTGGTTTTTTTCTATGATCAATTGAAACAGGTTCTGGTGGAGGTCCTTAACCCTGTCAATGGTACTGCATCGAATGTACACACGAGTTCTGTTCGGTACAATGGATCTTTGGAGAAGGAAGCTGCCTCTGTTCTTGTAGAGCCTTCTAAGTCAAGCTTGTCAATTGCAGGAGGTTTGTCTGCAAGCAAGGGTGCAACAAGAAGCTACAGCACAGAGCTTGCACAAAATCAAAGCCTGACTTCAGCTAGAGAATTGGAAACTACATATGGAACAGTTGGTGTTAGTACAAGGGGGTCGTCTGGTGGTTTGACTGGGTTGCAGAACCTAGGGAATACTTGTTTTATGAATAGTGCTATACAGTGCCTTGTTCATACACCAGAGTTTGCTAGATATTTTCGGGAAGATTATCATCAAGAGATAAACTGGGAAAACCCTCTGGGCATGGTTGTAAGTTTCTAATACTATAGTTAATTTGCAATGGTTACTTTTTCAAGCCTTGACTCTACTTGAGGGTTTTGCGGTTGATATTTGATGAAATTAGTTTGTCAGTGGAAATCCAAACAAGCAATTTTTGGGATATATCAAGATGGTGTCATTGTTTCTATGTTTTCTAAATTTTACTGAATTGAATTGGTCAAAATGTAGGGCGAGCTAGCTCTAGCATTTGGTGATTTACTTCGGAAGCTTTGGGCACCTGGACGAACACCAGTTGCTCCTCGACCTTTTAAAACAAAACTTGCTCGTTTTGCACCACAGTTTAGCGGTTACAATCAGCACGATTCTCAGGTTTGGTACTTGACATTAGGTTTTCACCACCATATACATGCAATTTGCATTAACCAAAATGCTAATTGTTGTTCAGGAACTCTTGGCATTTTTGCTAGATGGTCTTCATGAAGATCTTAATCGTGTGAAGCACAAACCTTACATAAAGTCTAAAGATGCTGATGGCCGACCTGATGAAGAAGTCGCTGATGAGTATTGGGCAAATCACATTGCTCGTAATGATTCTATAATTGTTGATGTATGCCAAGTGAGTATATTGTTAAAAATATTAGATACCAAAAACTTATCGGTTAATACTGTTCCTTATAAAAGTGTTAAACTTGCATGCAGACACAACAGTGCTACTACACTACTTAGTGTTTTTATTTTTTATTGTTCTTGTGAGAAGATACTGAATTTTATTAACAAAGCCAACATGTACATGGCTGAGGAGCGAGGACAATGGTCCTCTAAACAAAACATTCCCACAAGACTACACTACATCAGCTACCTAAACCAATAATAGCCAATCTATATATAAATCCCCTACAGTAGCTTTCCAATCTAAAAGAATAGAAGAAAAAGATAAATCCTTTAAAGGTACTTAGACCGACACCCATAGTGAAGCCAAAAACCTTATTCTACCCCAAAGTTCTTCCACCCCAACCCCAAGATTGCCATAAAGAATTCTATTATTCTACTACTACTTTTCTGTATTATTATTTTTCTAATTCAAGTTGGTTCTTTCATTATCTTTTCTTTTCTTTTGTTCTGTTCGTTATCTTTCCTCTTTTTATGCTTTCTCAATTAAAGACGGACTAGATAATTGCTTATGTAGGGTTTACAAGTCATAAGACTTTAATCAGTATATTTGCAATGATGTGGTATATTTGTAAAGCAAGCGATACACTTTTGGGTATGCTGAGTTATTTCTCCAAATGGTGGATGTGGTTATCCATAATCTGGTGTGCTTCGAGGGTAGTTCACATTGCTGATTTTTATACAATGTTGGGACTTGGTGCTAGATGTCTATCTTGCTTCCTTCTCGTCTTTTTGCTTGCTATACTTGTTTTCTTTTTCTTCTTTGAATTATACAGATATCTATTTTTAAAGAAGTATCTTCCATACTTGAAAAGTTCAAGAGTAAGAAGATTGGTTAAGTGATGTGTGCCTTCTCCTCAATGTGGGTAAATTACATCATTATCTAACATGTAGATGAAACTCATTGGTCAGCCTTTATCTTTTTATTTGGTTTCAAAATGTTCCTTCAGAATGATGAATTTTCTATTTTGTTCTTCCTTCCACTCCATCATCTTACCCAAGAATCAGCACCATTGTCTCAACCACAATTGCTACTCCTGCACCTTGCACCATCACCCCCAATGTCAACCAACCCTTGTATCACGTACAATATCTTCTCAATTGCGGGACCCCATCTGATCTCCTGAATTTGTTGTCTCTTCTTTCTGTCCTGTTGTGTCACAACCATCACCTTTGGTGTCCAACACCATAGTCCTTTTGGAAAACAAACCTAATGCTAATTTAATCCAAAACAACAAAACTCCAAATCACATACTATAATATTATCCAATATAAAGAGCTCATCAAGGCCAACGGCTTTTGAGGCCATACAAAAGAACAAATACAACCGGTTGTGACCTTTATGGGTATTGTTTGCAAAGGTTGTCGTTATATATGGACTAGTTAGCAGACTTAGCACTTAGCAGTCCTATGGTATTTTACCTTGTTTTATGGTTTCAGTGTCAGGAACTTTGTGCATCAGGAATAGGGAGGTTTAGTGGTACTTATATGCCATGATGATTCGTTTTAGTTTCGTATGGGCTTTTTTGAACTTTAAAGATGTTTTTCTTTAAATCAAATATATGAGGTTGAGTTTTGAAATTTTAAGCTCTTGTGCAAAGCTTTAAGCCAATCATTTAGGTTTTGGGTATTTGGATTCTTATGTGGTTTACGTCTTAAAGTAATCGATTGGAGCTTTTTTTTGGCATTTGGGAAACTAGAATTTTGGGGCCTTGGTGATGGATTTGTAGTGGAACTTGGATGTGTGACGTGTGTCCATGGGAAGAAATTGAGAATGGGATCAAGAGTGGTGGAGGTAACTTGAGGAGTTGCAGTAGAGTGGGTTTGAGATGGGGAACAATAAAAGAGAGAATTCTGGGATGTAGTGGAAATTTGGGTTTAGTGCTGGAAATGGTGTTGTGTGGTGGAGTGCAGAGATGATGGTTAGTGGCAGCTTTTTGACTTGTGCGAGGTTAACGTAATCCTGAAAAGGGTAGTTTTCTCTTTGTAATCATTCATTTTTTTTGGGTGTTTTTTCCTTTTTAATTATAGCCATTATTGGAAAAGTCAAATGAGGCGACTATTAGTTGTGCACTTTGAGGGGAGGCATGCACCTTTTAAGCAAACCTTAGGGAGTTGAATGGTGTTACTGAATTTGTAAAATATAAAATAAGTTACTTTTTGCTAAATAACCCTTCAATTTTCTTCTTAAGTACTAAATTATTACATCTGCGACGTACAAAGCATGCACAATAGTTATTTTGATTTTCTGCCTTGCACTTACATAGTTACATATAACACTTGGTTGAACAATAATGTTAGGTGACACTCCCACTAATGATATGCAATTCTATGCTTTTTGCTCGAAACCTTGTGAGACTCAGTTTCTTCTCTTGAAAAAAGCTCAAACCGTTCTAAAGACAAGTTACCACTTGTTTGGCTTATATCTAGGTTTGTACTGCCCAAGTCTTTCCTTATCCTTTATTTACAATTTTTATCCTAGTGTGCTTTCTCTATGGGTATTTTTTGGACAGTTTTCCTCAATTTGTTCAAGTCAAAAGCTTCTTTCCATTCTCTTGGCATTCATTATGTTGTCTACGTTGTGTTAGACAACCACTGGACCACAAAAGCTTAGCCTTTTAGGGAATGGGCCAACGATGTATATCAATCTTACACCCTCGCTTAAGCGCAGCCTCAACCTGCACCCTACAAACAAACAAAGAAGTTGGGAATGGGGATTGGAGGTTTCGAACTCAGGACCTTCTGCAAACAAGGCTCTAATACCCTGTTAAGCTACCACTGAACCCCAAAAGTCTAAGCTTTTAGGGAATAGACCAACAATGTATATCAAACCTACACCTTGTACATGTATGTGAAATATAAGCTTCAAGATGTTGTGTCCCATTCATCAAAATAATTTCCACTTTTTAGGTTTTGATGCTTTAAAGGCCAGTGAGTCATGGATCGGTATTTCCAAGGCTAAAGATGTTTTCATTGAATCTATCTAAATCGAAATGCTTATCCTCGTAGTTTGCATAAATGATATTTTGGTCGTGCAAATTATAAGGACTATGAGAATATTGTTTAATAAATGCTATGAGATTTTCATTGTATTCACTCACAGCAGCATAAATCTCCTAAAGAAATGCTCCTACAAAATGTGTTGTTAAAATTCCATTACTTTATCCATATAGACAAGTATGAAATAGTTTTGCCTCATGCATTTAATGTTTCCCATTTATCAGGGCCAATACAAGTCAACTTTGGTTTGTCCGATTTGCAATAAAGTCTCTGTTACATTTGATCCCTTCATGTACCTTTCATTGCCACTCCAGCCCACCACCACTAGAACAATGACAGTAACAGTTTTTACTTCTGATGGAAGTGCGTTGCCATCTGCTTGCACTGTCACAGTTCCAAAACAGGGACGTTGTAGGGACTTGATCCAGGTGCTTAGCATTGCTACTTCTGTGAAGCACAGTGAGAAACTTTTGCTTGTGGAGGTTTGTTGATTTGTACATTCGGTATCTTATGCTTCTGAACTTCTTTATGAATGTGTGTAATTGGTTTGACTTATTTATCTTGTTGTTCACAGATACGAAATCATATGATTCAGAGATTTTTAGAAGACCCATTAATATCATTATCTACCATCAAAGATGATGACCATCTTGCTGCTTACAAGATTCCAAAGTTGCCAAAGAACACAAAATATATACAGTTGGTACACCGCCTTCGAGAGAAGTATGTATACTTTGATCTTGACCTTATAGTCTGCATAGTGCTTAGAACCATGTACACAGAAGTCTCTCCCCCACTCATCCTAAGTTTTCTCCTGTCCACATGGTCCCTAAAATAACATTACTTGATTGACTGGTCCCTTCTTAACCATTTTACCCTTAATTAATTTAATTATTTACTAAGCATCCTGAAAAAATAAAATTGTTGGTTGCTTAGTTAAGACTGCAAGGTATAGTTTGTCCAAAACCAAATTTTCACCTTAGCCTAATCAGAACAATTGGTAAAAAATTGACCTGATGTTAATTTACCTAACTCACTTTGAACTATAAACAACTGAACTTGTGTGTGTGGAGTTATCTGGTATGCTAACTTCTATTTGTCTCCTAGAGGAACTAGTGATCCCCAGATCACGTCAGGATGGAAACCCTACGGAACACCTCTTGTCTCATCAATATCATGTGATGATGAAATTATACGAAGCAACATACAGACGATGGCTTGTACAATGCTTTCTCCATTGCTAAGAACTGAGAGTATGGAACATGATATTTCTGTTGTAAGCACAGCAACAGCAGCATCAGACCCCTCTCTTGACTTGCGTTCTGGTGAAGCGTGTACTGATTCTGCTCTATCAAATTCAGTGAATAATGATGTCTCTAGTTCTAAACCTGCGACATCACTAAAACTACCTCTTCAGTTGGTGGATGAAAGTAATGCATGCATTGATCTATCAGTGGGGGAAGAGACGGCCATCAGACTGGCCTCTTCATCAACGTCAATACTAGTATATGTTGATTGGTCACAGGACCTCTTAGATAAGTATGATATGCATTATCTGGAAAACTTACCAGAAGTCTTCAAATATGGACCTGTAGCAAAGAAAGCCCGCACTGAACCTCTCTCCTTGTACACCTGCCTAGAAGCTTTTCTACGTGAAGAACCACTGGTGCCCGAAGATATGTGGTTAGTCTCTCTCTCTCTCTACCAGCCCTCCCTCCCCCACACAAATTCACACAAATGATATATAGAAATATAGATAACTATATGCAACCATTGTTATATTCATGATGTATTAGGCTCAAATTTATGGTGATTTAGCACAAGGGGTCACGATTAGCCTAAAATCACTTTTTTAGACCGTTGCCTGTACCAAATAGTTTTATTTTCAAACTTCTTGGTAGTGCCTATGCTGTCTGTGAATGTCAATCTGCTCAAATTTATGAAGCAGCCTCAGACATCAGAATGAAGCAATTTAAAAATTATCCCCTGCAATATGTAGTATAATTGTAGTCTGGAAATGTATCTAAACTGTCAATATTATGCATATATCTGTTAAAAGAATCCTGTTTATGACCCTCTGTTGAAAGAGGAAAACTTGCCATTCAACCACTTAATATGATCTATTAATAAATATTTGGTGAAGGTACTGTCCCCAGTGCAAGGAGCGACGGCAAGCAAGTAAGAAGCTTGATCTATGGAGGCTTCCAGAAGTGTTAGTCATTCATCTAAAGAGGTTCTCATACAGCAGGTCAATGAAGCATAAACTGGAAACCTTTGTCAACTTTCCCATTCATGACTTTGATCTAACGAATTACATAGCTCACAAAAACAACTCCCGACGTCAACTTTATGAACTCTATGCCTTGATCAATCATTATGGTGGCATGGGTAGTGGGCATTACACTGCACATATCAAGGTGAGTGGGGAAGCTGTGTATCTGAAAAGATTTTGTTCAAATATCAGCTGCATTTGGTACATGTTCACAGCATAATATTCATAAATCTTAATTACTTTACAGCTTCTAGATGAGAACAGGTGGTACAACTTTGATGACAGTCACATATCACCTATAAATGAAGAAGATGTGAAGTCAGCTGCTGCATATGTCCTCTTTTATCGGCGGGTTAAGACTGAAGATGCCACTGTTAGCAACGGGAACCAATCTTGTGCAGGTGACAACAATGTTTCCTCACAAAAGTAGACTCTAATGGACATGTATATTTCTTGGGAACAAAGGAGCAATACACAGGTACATGCATTGTTTTTGTATTATTTTAAGGGATATGCAAGTGTAGATTACATTACCCTCTCATTTGATTTAGCGAAAATACAGTTGGCTTCTCTCATTATGGGCAACTAACAATCACGGTTAACTTAATGTCATTGACTATATTATTTTGGTTACTCGAAAAGATAAAATGTGATATTTGGAACAAAATCTATCTCAAAGTTATAACTTTGTCATTTGCACAAATTTACTGTTATCTACTTCTTTAACTGGTTCACCTCTTCTACAAATTTTTTTCCATTGTAAATTTCTGGAAGTTCCATCCCTCTAACTAAATTGATAGGCCGGTTTGGGAGACCACTCATGCAGTTTTGTAGGCATTTGGTAGGAGAGAAATAGGCTATCTTTGAAGACAAAGAGCTCCTAGTCTTCTTTTTGGGGGGTTAAATTTTAGAACTGTATGCAGTAGAAGTGGATAGAGTTTTTAGAATTACTACACTTGTAATGTATACCAAGCATATACTAAGGCGTCAATAGATTTGTGTAATACAAGTGAATTACTTGATGAAAAAGATTTGGAAAGCTGGCAACACTTATAGTCCTATAATTGCTGAAGTGAATGTTTAATTAGCTTATGAAATTTCAATTCAATAAGTGATATTTGTAAAAGTTCACAAATAAATGCAGTTGTGTCGTTTTAACTTGTGAAAGGTATAAATTTAAATTACTGTTGATGGCAATTGAAAGATAGCGTTGAGAAGGGAGGTCTGTGTAATTTAGGAAAAAAGAATGCTATTTTTACCTCTTCAACTTATTAAACTTCAGTGCTTATTTTATAAGGCAATTTGCAATTTGTCCAATTGCTTTGTGCACAGCAGACTGTTCACTGTTTTGATGAAAAGGCTTATTCTACAGGTTGTCATGGTGCAGCAAATGGTCCTTCACGGTGCAATGGTACTAAAGAGTGTTTTGAAATTTCCATTGCTTGAAGATTGCCCAAGGATTTGCAGGGTGTCCATTGTCATGAAGCCTCCAAGACAAGATTTTCCTAGTCTGATGGAAGCACTGCTTTCTTCTTTTTCTTTTTCTTTTTGTCAAACAACTGATAGCTTTAATTATTTATGTCGTACTGGAAGTATACTGGTAGTCTGTACTCTGAAAAGAAATTAGTTTGTAGTATGTCATTGAATAGTTCAAGTAGGCCTAGGAACAAATTAGAGATTAAATTATTTACACCAGTAGCTTAGAATGGTGATCACATAGCAGCTCATTACCAAGATGATTTACTCTGAGCACCTACTTTCAGGTGCCAAATCTATCGTAAAAGTCTTGTAGTAATGTGAATTTATATCCTCAATCATTGCGAGAAAAGGGCAGATCTAAATGAGCTTTAGTTTTTTATTTCTTTTGTTTTTTTTCCCTACTTTCCTCTCCACATCTTTCTGGGTGTAGTGTTCGGGCTGACCTTTTTATTTATTATTATTATTTTTTTTTTCTAACCAGCCGATTCATTATTGCTAGTAGGGTGGGAATGAACATTTCTCCGTGCAATAACGATAATTTCTATGAAACCATTGGAAGCAACTAAGTAATTCCATAGATTTTATTTTTACAACAATGCAAAGATCTAGTTCCTTCATTATCATTTACAAAAGCAAGAGTTTTCCTTTGTCCGTATTTAATGCGTAAAATGAATTAAGAAGATGGGCACGACGTTGGCTACAAAGGAGAAGGCAATACTTTTATGGCTTATTTGCACATTTGCCCCCTGACTTATAGGTTGTTTCTCACTTTGCCCCCTAATCTTTATTTCTGTCAACTAACCACCTGAACTTTAAGTCCGTGTCCCACATAACCTTATTCCGTCCACTCCGTCTTGACCTCCGTCAAAAAGATGACGTGGCGTGGGTAATATGGTCATTTCAGCCCTCTGAGTGCCACATGAGTGCCATTTCTGTATTTTGTGGGCCCCACTTGGCCACGTTGGCAATGACTCACCGCCACGTTGGCAATGACTGAGCCTGAACACTCAGTAGAAGTCGAATAGGTGGGTTTATGTCTTTTAGGCTATTTCCATTCTCGAAAGCAACACAGAGAACCCAACTTCTGGAGAGAGGGAATCTGATCTGTGCTTCCATCTTCTCAATCAACACAAAGAACCCATCACCCCAGAGATTCGATCAAGGTAGAGGTTCGAATTTGAGAATGACGAAGCTTAGAGCACCTGGCGCACCTGAACCAGATGAAAGTAAGTGGACCCTAATGAATGTAGGGTTTTTGATGTGGATATTTTTGGCTTTTTCTGTGTTGTCTGTGTGTGATTCGAAAACGGTTAGGGTTTTTTAAGCTTTTTCTGTGTTGTGTGGGTGGGTGTGATTCGAAAAAGGCATATGGTTTTTGATGTGGATTTTTTTGGCTTTTTCTGTGTTGTCTGTGTGTGATTCGAAAAAGTGTGATTCGAAAAAGGCATATGGTTTTTTATGCCTTTATCTCTCGGGTTGGGTGTGAATGAATAAAGTCATGGATTTTTTTATCTTTTTCATTGCTGTTTGGCACTGAGTCAATGGGTGTGGTCCCTTTGCTATTGTATTTTTAGTCCTTTTCCCCTAGAAATTATTGTTTTATGTTTTTATTTTGTTTTTGAATGCATGTGCACTTAAATATAAAAATCAGATGTGGTCAACACCAATAATGTTATTGAATGTTGACTGGGTTGATAGGAATTATTTAGTTAGGTTGGTCATAATGTTATTGGTGTGTACTTATTGGAGTTGTACCTGTTAGATATTGACAGTTACTGTTTTGGTGTCGTTTTGTGTGTTTTGACAGTTGATGAGGATGAAGTTACTTTGAGGATATATCATGGTGGTGATCTAGTGAAAATGGTTAATAAGTGGAGATATGTTGGTGGTAATCTTAGCTACTTTGACCATGTGTGTGTAGACTTCGTATCGTTGTTGGAATTGAATGGCATTGCAAAGATACTAGGTTACCAGGATGTGAGTTACTATATTTTGGAGGGAAATGAAACTGAACAGTTAGAAAGTGACATGATGGTGCTGAATGCCATTGGTAGACTTCCAGTTGGTCAACGTAGAGAGATGGCTATTTACTTTAAGCACTCCACTGAGTTCATAGAGGATAACAACTTGCAGCATTTAATAATTGAACTAGCAGAGGATGAGGAAAATGAAGTAGCAGAGGATGAGGATGAGGAAAATGAACTAGCAGAGGATGAGGAAAATGAAGTAGCAGAGGATGAGGAAAATGAACTAGCAGAGGATGAGGATGTGCAATTCGAAGAAGGCAGTGGTGAAAATGCAGAACATGTTATTGGTGGAAGTGTTGAAGGGGTCGAGACAAACATAGCAGAAAAAGTTCCAGATGAGAGTGGACATTTTCAAAGAGAGAGAAGGCGCAAAGGCAAACATCAACTGGTGGAGGATGAAATTGGTGATAAAGACAATGAAGCTGGTGATGCAGACAATATAGCTGGTGATGCAGATTATGAATCTGAAAGTGATGATGATGATCCTGATTTCCTAGATGAGTTTTATGAGCAGAGTGATGAGGAACTAAGATTGTTGAAAGAGGATCAAAGGATGTATACTAGTTATGTAGACCCTGATGAGGTAGATATTGATCCTAACTATCCTTTGGATAATGAGGTGCCATCAGACAGCACGAATGATGAAGAGTTAAGGACTCCAGATCACTCTTCAAGTGAAGATGATGAAGAATGGGCTGCCACAAGAAAACTCCCCAAGTTTGTAGACTTCAGGCCAGAGGTTGACATGAAGAAGCCTAATTTTGTTTTGGGGCACAAATATGCTAATGCTGGTGTGTTTAGAGATTTGATTAGGGAATTTTCTATAAGGTGTGCTAGAGAGATCAAATATAAGAAGAATGATAAAGATGCTGTAAGAGCTGTGTGTAAAAGGCAATGTGGCTTTGAAGTGTTTGCATCTGCTCAAAATGGCAGCACTGAGTTGTACTTGAAGACATTAAAGGGAAAACACTTTTGCTCTAGGACAACAGAGAGCAGACACCTAACTGCAGACTGGTTGGCCAACACATATGCTGTCGAGTTGATTAGTCCAAGGTGGTCCCTGCTAGAATTCAAAGCACAAGTGAGTAGGGATGTGAAACTGAATGCTTCCACTTCTCAAATTTATAGAGCAAAGTCAAAGGCTGCTGCTTTAATTGAGGGCACATACACAAGCCAATTTGAGGCACTTTGGGACTATGCTGAAGAGTTGAGGAGAGTGAATGAGGGGAGTACAGTGAAGCTTAAAACTGTACTAGATAATGATGGCAGGCCTGTGTTTCAGAGGATCTACATATGTTTGGAAGCATTGAAGAAGGGTTTCCTACATGGTTGTAGGCCTTTTATAGGGTTAGATGGATGTCATATCAAGGGACCCTACCCTGGCCAGATTTTGTCAGCTGTTGGAATTGATGCCAATAATGGCATGTTCCCTGTGGCGTATGCAGTGGTGGAGGTAGAAAATTATGACACGTGGAGCTGGTTTTTGGAGTTTTTAGAAGAAGACTTGTGTGTTAAGAACAGTCATGGCATGGTTTTCATGACTGATAAACAGAAAGGTTTGTTGGATGCTGTGGCTAATTGTTTCCCCCACTCTGAGCATAGGCATTGCCTAAAACATATGTATGAGAACTTCAGGAAAGAGCACAAAGGGGGGGCTTTGAAGTTACAGATGGAGAACATAGCTAGAGCCACACATGTTAACTGGTATGATGAAGAGATGAAGAAGATGTTGGAGTTGGATGAGAAGGCTTTCAAGTGGTTGCATGAGAAGAATGCAAAGCACTGGTGTATTTCTCACTTTGGAACATTTTCCAAGTGTGACAGTTTAATGAACAACTTCTGTGAGGCCTTCAACAAGGCTATTCTTACTGCAAGAGATCGGCCTATTCTTTCAATGCTGGAGAGGATCAGATTGTACCTTATGATATTAACTTCAAGTAGGAGAGCTGCATGTGACAGATGGAGGCATGATATTGGTCCTAGAGTATATAAGAGGCTGGATAAGATACGAGATGAGTCTGCATGGCACATTCCAAGACTAGCTGGAGTAGGCAAATATGAAGTGCATACTCATTCCAACAGGTACTTCCATGTGGACTTGAATACGCACTCATGTTCATGCAAGTCATGGGACATAAGTGGCATTCCTTGCACACATGCCTGCTCTGCCATCAGCTACTTCAATGGAGATCCAATAGAGTATACTGACCATTACTACAAGAAGGCAATGTATCAGAAGACATATGCCCCTATGATCCAGCCCATGAGTAGTCAAGACCAGTGGCCAAAGAGTGGCAACACCCCTATGAAGCCTCCTTTCTTTCACAAACAGCCAGGAAGGCCTAAAAAGAGCAGAATTAGAGCTGCTACAGAGCCTCCAAAGCCACCTAGTCAAGCACACAAGTTGAAAAAATTTAACTTCACGACAAAATGTTCCAAATGTGGCCAAGCAGGACATAACAGCAGGACATGTGGGAGGAAGCGCAATAGGGCCACCCCAAGTGAGGTAACTATTCATCTTTTTTTAAAAAAAGACTTGGTATTTTGTGATCACCATAATATATGGGAGCAATGACATTTTGTTGTTTACGGGATGTATCTTTACAGGGCAATGATCAGGATGTCCCACATACAGAGATTGAAAGAGTACCAAAGATCAGAGTGAGCATTTTTGCATGATTTGTTGATTTTTCCTTTGCTCATCTGTTAATGTATGGATGGACTTTATTACTTTCAGGTGAGGAGAGGTGGGGCCCAACAAAGGGATGCAAGACAGACAAGGCAAAGGTCTAGTCCATCTCAACCTTCCCAAGCTTCAACTCATGATGGAAATATGGCACAAGGTGCAAATGAGCTAGTCCAACCTCAAAGTGCATCTCAGCCCATGGAGAGTACTGTCCATGCCCATGTAAATACCCAACCCCATGGGTCATCTACCACTGCACCAGCCCATGTTGCATCAGACTCAGCCTCTATGCCCAAAAGGAGAAGGAAGCAAAGAGAGAATACTGAAAAAAGTGCTGCCCAACTACACTTGGAGAAATGCAAGAAGGCCCAGAGACAGTTTAGGCCATGGCAGTGATAAGTCTGGGAAACTCATGTTGTGTATTATTGGCAGTTTAGGCCCGGAGACAGTTTAGTCCATGATAATTTACTCATTTTGTGTACTTTGTTATGTTGAAACTCATTTTGTGTATTTTGTTATGTTGAAACTCATTCTGGGAAACTAGGTTGCGATTTCAAGCTTGTTTTGGGAAGCTTGTTATTTTGGGAAGCTTGTTTTGGGAAACCATGTTGTTATTTTGGGAAGCTTGTTATGTGCAGTTTAGGGTTTAGGGTGTTATGTGTATTTTGGGAAGCTTGTTATGTGCAGTTGACAGGTTGAATTTAGATTCATTATTTTTGTCCATGTTTGGGTGCTAAATCTTTAACAATTGCACTAAACTAGGTTGCATTCTTCACTTACTGATCAAGCATTTTGTTGAGCACTCCTACAAATGCAATTTTCATTCCCTAATGGGAATTATGGAAAACAAATCAAAATGACCAAATTAGATCAACTATTTTTGAGCACTCAAATGCAATTTTCATTCCCTCATTTTGGATTCAATTACATACCACAGAAACTATATTTCATTCCATTAATACAACTTACACATTCCATTACTATTACTAAAAGAAATACCACATACCCCATACATTCTTGGCTAAACGAAATACCCCATACATTCACCATTGCAGTTTGATCTAAACTTAAATCCTTACAAAAACATCAGCCTGCCCCATAACCACTGAAACCCACATCATCTTATTCCAGTACAGAATTACACCACCACACCAAAAGAAAGAAACCCCATGACAGAAAAAGAACAACCCACAGACATTTGACTCTTGCATTTTTTCTCCCCACTTCATGCTCCAACTCTCTAGTCCTCCTCAGCAAACCCGGGATCACATTCCTCGAACGGGGACACATATCGGGATCGAACCACATAAAAAAACCACATCCTCTATTTGTCTACATGAACAAGATTTAATTAAATACCAGAAAAATTTATAGTTCAACCACACAAAATAGGCTATTGCTGTTACCCGAGACCATATAGAACACCCATAGAACCTTCTCCCTGGGTGTGCATCTGTCCAGGAAGTACAAATGCGAGCTTTCAGCCCACACCCACATCGAACGGTTGATTCCCCTTCCATGCCCTGATTCGAGTAACTTTGGTTGCTTCGGTAGCTTTGGTTGCTCATCTTGGACCACTTTGACAGTAGATTTATAGGAGATACAGTAAGGCTTGATTTTTAGGGAATGGGTCTTATGGGTCACATAAGCCAGCCTTTATAGACTGCGAATGGAAGGAAGAAGGAGGGAACATAGGGAAAAAGGAAGAAATAAAGGGGGAAAATGTGAGTCATTGCCAACGTGGCCAAGTGGGGCCCACAAAATACAGAAATGGCACTCATGTGGCACTCAGAGGGCTGAAATGACCATATTACCCACGCCACGTCATCTTTTTGACGGAGGTCAAGACGGAGTGGACGGAATAAGGTTATGTGGGACACGGACTTAAAGTTCAGGTGGTTAGTTGACAGAAATAAAGATTAGGGGGCAAAGTGAGAAACAACCTATAAGTCAGGGGGCAGATGTGCAAATAAGCCTACTTTTATTTGTTGATTTACATTTTGCTAAATGATGGCCATAACTACACAAGCAGGCCCACAACGTTCGCTACAAATGAGGAGACGATTAATATTTTTATTTTATATGAATATGCAAGTTATGTAAATAAATTATGGCTCACACACTGACACACGTGAGTGTCCATTTCTGTTAAGTTAGTCCATTGTGTTAATGCCTATAGGCTATAGGAATCTAACATTTATGTTTCTGTAATGTAGGGTTTTTGCACCCTATATGCTGCACGTGTATGTAAATCTTTGCTTATTAAGTGTGTGGTTTGTTGAAATTGTTTGAAGCAATTACTAGTCTCTTATTGGGTTAAATCTCATTAGTAGTTTGTTTTGATTCCTGGTTCTAACAAAGAGACGGGTGCGAAGACTTGGCAGTAGATTGAGGTTGAGGCATGGTCCCACAGGGTTAAGGATTAGTAGTATAATTTCTTTTTGGTGCATTAAGAAAGATTTCCATTGAGAATGTTTGAATAAGAGGTTTTAAGTGTGTAACTCTAGTTTACTTTCATGATATTTGTTTTCGGTTTGTTACGGCTTGTTATCAATCTAAAACTAGGTCCACTTATGTTTGAAGTACTTCTTCTTTAATTTAATAATTCTTTAGGTTTAATAGCTAAGAAGGGCTTCCTATTGGGGTATGACAGTATGAGCCTGGTCAAGATACAGTCGGGAAAACCTCATTCCCACTGTCATCTCATCCATATGCTTTGGCCGAAGTCTTTAACTCACATTAGATCAATTGCATATGACAAACTTTCTTTCCGCATTGGGTAAGATGATAGATCCCTTATTGACCACTCATATGTCTTTGTGCTCTATTTTACTAAATCCAGTGGTACACACATTGTACTTTGATACACGTACATTGTATCACTAAAGTACATTGATAAAAAATAGAAGACAATCTTGGTGTTTCAAGTCAAAGGACTAATTCGAATCCACAATCTAATGAGATCTAGCTTGTTTGGTGGTTGTTTCACTTCATACAAGAATCTCATATGTTGATGTTGTTTAGTAGATTTATATTTCGATTGGCACTCATGCTCTTGCCCTGGTGTCCCTCACACGTACAGTCTGAGACTAACTGCATCCACATTTGAGCAGCTTTAAGAGCTATGATGATCTCACTCGGATACATTGTTACCCAGACAGTGATCCCTTCAATTAGGAACATTTTAAGAACTATCAACGGATACGTATAATTCTCGCTGATAACAAATATTTGTTTACTTATACTCTCTTCTTAAATATCTCTAAGATGTCGTCATTTTTTATGAATCTACTTAACGAATGACTATCCAAAAATGTTGTCCTCAAGGTAGGTCACGATTGGCTTTAGGGCACACATTTCCTGCACTCCATTGTCTTTCAACTTAATGGGCATCTTCAAAAGCTTTCCACTTTGAAGGTTGTCCAAATTTTCGAACTGACATGCCATTTCTAAAACTGTGAAGATTCAAGATTCTCTGATCTCAATTTGGCAGAAATTTTAGACTTCAAACTTCAAAATAAAATGAGATGAAATGGAAATGTTGGTAGAATCAGGGAGGTTAAGGTATGGAATGAAGTAACGAGTTTACCCTTAGAATGTGCCCCACGTGATGGGCATGTGGTCTTGTGTGAGGAGCTCGTCCAACCCGGATGGAAAGCCAGAAGTGAAATTTAGCCAAAAGAATTTACTCAATTTTTAAAAGAAATAAGAGGAAATTACTGTAGTAGGCACATAAAGGAGGAGGAGCCGAGAGTGAATCAAGGGGCATGAGATGGAAAAAGAAAAAAAAAGTAGCGTGATATTGAGGTCTGGTAGTGATCGAAGCGACGATAAAAGCAGCCGACTCGCAGTTATAAGCTCTCACTTGCTCACTCCAGTACCCATCAACGCCATGGCTGCTGCTGCTGCTTCTTCTGAGAAGGAGGCTGCTCTTGCGGCCGTTCTCTCTGACTCCCCCACCATGTATTCTCTACACCTTTTGCTTTCGCTTCTTTCGATTTTTCACACTCTTTGTTTGTAATCTGTCCGATTTGAACTTTTCAGATTTGACAAGATCATCAGCAAGGAAATACCCTCTAAAGTGGTTTTTGAGAACGATAAGGTAAATTTTCTTTAGCAAGGAAATCCCATCCTTGTTTGTTTAGTTCATAAGCTTTCTCTCATGGGTGTCCTTGTGATTTATGTGAAAATGTGGCTGCTAATCGCTTTCTTCTTTGGATTACCACTGCGATTGCAATTCCTGTCCTCATAAATCATATTCTGTTCAAGTAATACTAGATTGATTACAGTCAACCCAACCATGACAAATTAACAAATAAATTTGAAGTTTCTTAGGTTCTTGTTTATTCAAAGCTGTGTCATTTTACATTCATATCTTCTTCTGTAAAGTGAATCTTCATCAATGTATTTTAATGTAGTCAGCTCATCTGTGGTTGTTTTATCTTATTGATTTTTAAGTACTAGCTTTTTTGTGGTTATTCCCTCCACCCCCTTTTTGTTTTTTTTTTGAGCAGGTCCTTGCTTTTAGGGACATTAATCCCCAAGCTCCAACACACATTGTGATCATTCCCAAAGTTAGAGATGGCTTAACTGGACTGTCTAAGGTACTTTCTGATGAATTATTTTTATTGTTTTTTTTTTTTTTTTTTTTCCTTTTTCTCTTTGTGCCCCATAGCTAGGCATTTACATTCCTAAATATAATGTGTGTCCAACGGTTAAGAGCCATTGTAATTGAGAAACCATAATTAACCCCCATAATCTAGCTATAATTACAGATATAGCCTACTACAATATTGTAATTGCAGTCCAAGAAATGAGAAATAATTAGTTAGACCCTACTTGCTAAATAACTGCAAATGAACCCCTCCATTACTATAGTGAACTGAAAGTAAATTAAGTAATTGATTGTATAACTTATTGGTTGATATGTCTATGCTCTTCTTGGACCTATGGTCTACTCACAATAATTGACATACTATTCCCAAAATCTGTTTTAAAAAAATATTCTGTAGTTTAATATATAGAGATATATAGAAAATCATTTTGGAAAAACCCATTGAATGCTTAGATTTTCTTTGATCAATTGTAGCCAACCAATAATACTTAATGTGATTGACCTTGAGGTCAAAGAGAGCTTGTTGTCCATTGTGAAATTCAAAGCCCCAGGGCCTGATGGTATGCTTGCCAGTTTTTTCCATTATTCTTGTGACTATGGTTAAGAATTGTTTAGAGAAAGGTAGTATTCTTGAAGGCCTCAATAACACTTTGATCTAGTTGATCCCTAAAGTGGATAAGCCAACCTTTGTGAAGCAGATGAGACCCATCACTCTCTGTAATACCTTAAGATCATTCTAAAATCTTAGTTTCTAGACGCAGACCTTTGATGCCCAAATTGATTTTCCCTACACAGACAAGTTTCATTCCTGTAAATTGCATTGATTACACGAAAAGTAGATTCTCAATCATGTTGTGCTTGGTACTTAGTATGCACTATTTTATCATACTTTGAACTGTGCTCTCGCATCACACATCCAATTTTTATATATATTCTTTTAATATGATCATATTTGTATCTGAAGTGTGTAAAATAATGTTATCTAATTGTGACTATTATCGGTTATGTGTATTAAAAGAAACTGAAGATGAAAAAATGTTAGGAATTTTGATACTGCAGTAAGCTTCTTGCAGCATCACTCCTCCAAACGTCATGTGTGCTTCATCTGTATAAAGTTACTTACAGGTGGGAAATACCATTCTCAAGGTTTGGCTAAAGTAAAATATTAGAATGACATGAGATGTTGAATGAAATAGGATTTTTAGTGGATATGAACATTTCCTTTCATGGTTATAAGGAACCTGCCATTAACTTTGGTTCCCCTTTACAAGAATAATATAAACATTATTCTTGGCTGTCTTGCAATCTGTTAGTTGTTGGACGAGCAATTGCTGATCTTTCTTTATTGACAGATTGCACTTAGTGGTAGAAATATAATCTGTCCTTGGTTATCTTTCTTGTTTTCAAGGCTGAGGAGAGGCACTGTGAGATTCTTGGTCAGCTTCTCTACACTGCCAAACTTATTGCCAAACAGGAAGGTCTTGATGATGGCTACAGGATTGTGATTAATGAGGGGAAAACAGGATGTACGTATTCTTTCTTTACGTTAAATGCTTGGAATTGGTGACATCATTAAGTCTATATCTTCAAATGGTTGTTTTTTGTTAATATAGATTTTTATACATAATACTTTGGTGATGTTTTCCTGCAGGCCAATCGGTTTTTCACCTTCACGTGCACCTCCTTGGAGGACGACAAATGAACTGGCCCCCTGGCTAATATGGAGATTTGGTTGGAAAGTTTGTGTGCGAGGGTGAACAAGATTATTGCGACTGTCTTTGTCAAAACTTACAGGCATGTAATTAGTAACTTTTTTATATCATTGGAGATCTGGAACCAAGCTATGCTACATGGTAAAAGCTTTGTTTCTTAAAACCATATTCTAGTACTCTTCAATAAATTGGCTTGTTACTGATGGCCTTGGTTGTTGCGCTCTAGGGTCTTGGTTCGGACGTAGTCCGTGGTAGTCGAGGGGTTGTAGAGGTGTTTGTTTTTATGTCATGAATGTCAATATGGCCTATGCAGAGACAATAGTAATGAAGCTATTTTCTAGAGTGGTTGTCTAACATTTATGTAGTGGTTAAATTTGGAAAACTTAGCTCAGATCGAAGAGGTCTCATGGTTGAAACTTGGCACATTAGACATGACCTTAAACTGCAAGAAATGACACGTGGTATGCATGGAGAGGAGGGTTAACCTTCTAGTGTGCACTGAAGCTTGTTGGCATCTCTGCCTAGAGCTCCCCCCTAGGCCTAGGGTCTCCTTGCTTGCAGTTAAAGCTCTTCCTTAGGTTGAGTTGGTCTACCTAGAGGTTGAGTTGTTACAGCCTTCAGTTTTATTTTTATTTTTTTTGATGTGATTGTTTGACAATCACTATATATAACTCAATTACAGTTGCATCAATATACTAGCCCTCAAACCATATTAAACCCTAAGCCATTGTGATTTTTTGTTTTGTTTTGTTTTTTGCTTTTGAGCAAACCTAACCATTGAGATTAGCTCAAGTTTTGGTAAGATTGTGTGTTAGTAACTAATGTAACTCAATTACAGTTACATAAACTTACTAACCCTAAACCCATATTAAACCCTAAGCTGTTGGGATTAGCCCAACCAAATGAAGGGTGAGAAATGAGTTAGGATTATGATAGATTAAAGGTTTGATCCCATTTAATGTAACAAATAAATGAAATATAGTATAACTCTACTCTAACAAATCCAACAAACCTTATTTGGTCTAGAGTTAATATTATAAACCTTAAATTTTATAATAAATTACTTCCAAAGACAAAAAACGCAAGGTTCTTAATTGAAAATTCACCTTAAAAAAAAATTAAGCCAAAGGACATTCTATTTTGTATGTATGCAGTTGTCGGTGTAAAAAAAGCTACCGAACGCTTGGCAGATGTAGATGCATTTAAAGCTAATTTTGGAGTTGGATCTACAATTTTTAAGATATTTTGAGCTTGCATATCTAATTTTTAGGATGCAGATGCACGTGTTTAGCTTGCATCTGCAACCTCTAAGTGCTCGGCAAGAAATGCCGAGCGCTCGGTAAGAATTTTGTCCGGGAAGTTAAGTATTGGGGCGGGTGGACTGTGGATTAAGTTTTTATTTTTTTTTATTTTGGCTTTATAGGTAAAATATCTTAAATTCTAAACCCTAAAATCCTAAACTGTAACGCAACTCAATCATAATTATTTCATGGAAAAAAAAGTATAAAAACAAAAATGAAAAAGCAAACCAAATAGAAGAGTGTTGCGGAAGATAGATAAGAGTCTTACACTAGTTGGTGGTTGTCTCTCAAAAGTCCAAAATTCCAGACCAAGAATCACAGGTGGAATTGTCTTTGACCCAAAACACCATGATCAAGATGGAGGAAAGGAAAAACTAATAATATTGGGCATGTTCTTTTGGATTTATAAAGTACTTCTTTCCTAAAACCTAATTTTCTACAGCCTAGTTAAAATAATTTTAATTGCTTCATGATTGGGCATCGAATAATTGGACAAGTATTTGTACTCATACGTCCTGTCTGAGTGACAATATATGTATAAATATATAGCTAGTTACATGCTCTAGCAAGTAGAGGAAATTGAGAGGCGATTGAATTCCATTCCATTCCATATTCTCTCTAATAATTTCACAACATTTTGGGTGCTATATTATCCAAACTTTCTAGGGAAATTAGAAAGAGGGGAAGACAAGAGGGAACAATGGAGAGATCAAGAGTAGTAGTAACGAAAGCAGGTGTGAGCAGTAGTGGCAGCATATTTGATCAAAAAAGATGTGCCATATTCCTCGGAGGAGACAGATCAAATGCATGTTTCTCCGCCACCACTTATCTCAGACCGCCGCCACATCATCAACAAATCAACGGCCAACAACAAGACCATCATGACCTGGGTGGTGGTGGATCCACCTTCGTTAATGGTCGCAGTAGTACAGAAATAAGCATTTTCGACGCCCACAAGTACTTCAACGAAATATGCATCACGAACGACGCCCAAAAGGACGTCGTTGTTTGTGGGGATCATGATCAATGTGATGATGTCTCTACAGTAGTTCCCAGCAGATCCTCTTGGGCTTCCTCATCGGTTGTTGATCATGATTCTAATTATTCGAGTATCGGAAGGAACGTCTACCGAGCTCGTTCTTTCCATGGGGCTGCTGCTGTGACACCAACGGCTTCGTCGGAGGCCAGTTGGAACAGCCAGACTGGCCTCCTATCCAATCCCCCTGGTACTATTGCAGTGTCTTTGCGGAGTCCAACCCTTCATCAATATCAGAAGAAGATCAAGATTAGAGGGCAGCAGACTACACCACCGTCGACGTCTACTCCGAGATGGTTTAGGTTCCCAAGGCGATGCCCCTGCTCGGGCAAGAAATCGGTTCAAGTTGAGGGTCAAAAATCATCGCAACCCAATGGTACCACTCCTCCTCCACCACTACCAGCGAGGAGAGAGACTCATGACAATGTGGAAATGAATAAGAAAGAAACGTCGTCGTCGTCGTCATTGTCATTGGTGTCCCTGCCGCCGCCGCGTGATCATGATCACCAATATAATGTCTGGGGTCAAGAACGTCCTCGTCGTAATTGGGAGCCGCAAGTTACTATTAACACCATCGCTCCTGCTGTTGCTGCTGTGAAGGAGCCTTCAAAGCCCCCAATGGGGGTGCCCTTCAATAAAGATCAAGGACATACTACTAGTACTGGGTTTAGCTTTCCTATATTGAAACTGAATGGGGGTACAACGACGTCGTCTTCGACAATGAATTCGTTGCATGATCGGGTAGTAAATGTTGGTAAAATTTGTCCACCTGATCTCAAACACCAGATTATTAGTTCACCTCGGGACTCTTTGGAAGTTTTTGGTGGATCCGGACAACCCTTAGTAAAGTCGTCGTCCAATGAACAATCAAGTACAATTTTGAGGATCCAGAAACCTAATAGTACTGATCATCATCATCACCACCACTTGAGTAGTGCAGGTTTCACATTCCCTGCAAGTCCCAAATCGCGACGAATAATTCCCAATAATAATAGTAATAATATTGAGGATGATGTTGATGCGGCAAGCGATACAAGCTCAGACTTGTTCGAGATCGAAAGCTTGTCCACTAGTACGACTGGTACTGCTCAAATCACACAATCAATGTTGTACCAATACTGGCGCAGGAGCAGGAATAATTCACTGGATGATGAAAATATGAGACGTTTGGGTGCAAATGTGGGCAGCATGTATTCGCGGCAGGCAACGGAGTACTACTGCTACGAGCCAAGTGAGGCGAGCGTGGACTGGAGCGTGACCACGGCGGAGGGGTTCACCAACGCAGCATCGGAATCAGCAGCGGAGCATGCACATGATGATCAGTTGGAAAAGATGAGCAGTACTCGGCGAAATTCTTGTTCGGGAAATAATTATGGGTTGTTGAGCTGTCGATGGGAAAAGGCGGTGAGTACGGTGGGCCCAAATCCAGTAAAACTGATTATGCCTGCGGCTGAGGGACAAGATGCGGTGGGACCGCCACCGCCTCATCATCGGCCTCCATCATCACAATCGTCAAAATACTCGTCCACCACGAAGCATGTGGAAAGTAGGCCACCCTTACCCAAAAACAATAAGCTGCCACGGCTCCGCTAGCTAAGCAATAACGTCTCACTCATAATTGACTCATCGCTAAGATCGCTTGTCTCTTCCTTCTGCGACATTGTAGCATACATATATATATATATATATATAGGCAGGAATGAAGCAGCTTTGCATAACTCCATATGGAATATGGGCCATATCCACTCCTACAACGCCACCATCTCAGCTCTCGTCTTATTCTGCTTTTTACTTTTCATAATCGTGTGATATGTTTTTTGTGCATGTTCTAGGATTATTGGGTTGTTTCCATTATATAATTATAGTATGCATGGGTTGTATTTTATGTTTTTGTATTTTTCTTGCTTGTACCTTGTGTTCCTAATAATTATTTGGCATCTGTTATACGTACCAAAAAATAATCACTTGTTCATTTTTAATCAAAAACTAATAATAAATTATATACTCAAATAGAAATAAGCATATTAATCAATTTAGGCATCTCTAGCCCTTCTGTAAACTTCTCCCCAAATTTAAATTTGGGAAAAAATGACATAAAACACAACTTCAATAATTATTTAAAATGTCCCAAAATTTGAGATTTCTCTAAAATTTCACCAAATCAAATTATATGGATGAGGCTCACCAAACCTCTAACAGTCAAATATTATATGATTTCGGGAAATTTCAACTTTAGCATTACAAAGCTTTTTTATTTTTAACTTTTTTTTCTAAACTTATCCTTATATATGAAGGAAATATAGAAAAATAACTGAAGATACTCTTAAAAAGCCTTTTAGTGTTGGATCCCGATATCTTTGCCATACATAATTTGATTTAATTGGTTGTGAAATGTAGTGCTCTTCGTCAAGAGATTTCTTGGGATTTGCTCATGCCCACCGGCCACCATGATCAGTGGATGATGAAGGGGGGCCGGGGGGGGGGGTTGGGGGGTGGGTATGGTGGGAGGCACATCCTTAATCCTTTTTTTTTTTTTTGGGGCCAGAAGCACATCCTTAATCCTTAATCCTTTGTTAGAAGTTTGATGACACAAAAAAAAAAAGTTCCTTTCTCTGTATCAATATAAAACCAAAATTTTGTGAGTAACAAATTGATGAGAAAAATAGTTTTTTCCACACAGTATGTATAAGAATCTAAACAATTTTCTGAAGTATGAAAATGAATTGACCTTCCCTAAAATTATATTTGGTATGACAAAACAAGATGAAGACATGCTACGAAGCAATTTGCTCAAGAAATAAAAAAAAGCATAAAAGAGATAAATATATTTGAGTTGAATGACCCAAATCACAACAATGACCTAACATCGATCTTGAGGCCCTATCAGTTTTGAGTTGAAAGAGAAAAATAATATATGAATTGAATCTATATATGCATGGAAATCTTAGCGATGGAGTTGTTAATGACTCATCAAGGCATATATAAAAATTTAATTTAACAGAATCACCAAGGTTATGTTAAGTGAAACGATTAATAAATATGTTAGACAAAATAAACAAATTAAGATAACAACATAATAGTTGAAACAAGTTTAAAAAACTGGAAGAAAATTTAATGGAATAAAATTGAAAGTGTTTTTTATGGGATTACGTGCATGGATTCCCATGTACGTACGTTTTAAAATGATCATACATGCGTTTGATTTGGAGTTTCGAGCAAACAGTTAAGAATGTCAATATTGATTAGCTATATATTGGTCGGATTCACTTGGGCACTCAACCCATTAAATGCAATAATAATCAATTAGAAATCTCCCTTCCTATTTGGTCGAATCCTTCAATATTTCTAAGTCTGTAGATCTTTGATGAATATATAGCCGGTGGGACTCCTTTAAGGCAGGGAAAACAACTAATTAAGTCTATATAAAATCATAAGCAATATAACTAAATTTGATTACGCATGATGCCAATAAATATTCGAGCGTCCATTAGCCGACGAATACTTCCTGAAAGCATATCAAAGCTCCATCAAAGCTATCACCAAAAAAAAAAAAGCTCCATCAAAGCTCCTAGAACAATATGGAGAAACCAAATTGGGGGTTTTGCTGTTAAAGATGATCTCACTCCTCCATGTGTTTCCAAATTTGCCCGTACATAGTTTACCTATAACAGATAACCAACAAAAACTTAATTAAGTTTTCTTGGAAACAAGTCCCTCCAACATGAGACGACAAAACTTATGTGAAGGCCAAGAGCAGCACACGAAAGGAAAAGATGATCTATGTCTTCCACCTGAGAAGTTGATCTAATTGAAACTATAAAATTAATAAGGGTACAAGTGCCCTAGGTACGTTAAAATTTCGTTTGTATTTCTTTTTAATTAAGCCCTACCATACAAGCCATAATTCTTGATTGGATTTGGATCAAAATGATACAAAGCAGTTTCTTTATTAGTTTGCACTTCTTCACCAAAAATATACAAGACATAATTCTTTTTAAGCTTACCTTACAATCCTAAAAGCACACTTGGGATTAAGAAAATTCATTTATATATAAATAAAAATGTCAATTCACCATAATATAATTAAGCAAAATCATTTATATAAATTACGCTGAACTCATTGTTTACCAATAATCCTACGGGCAACACCTTATATCCCAAGATACGTCACTTCATTCCATAGTTAACACTAGGTCATGAACTACTCACTTCAACTCTCTCATTAATAAATCTAGAACTCTAACTGCTGAATTTACTAATTTCAAAAGTAACACACGTCAATATTTCATAATCTTGAGCACTAAAAACTCTACAACTTACTCCTAATTACAGTTTAATTTGCCTTGCAGTATTACAACTGCTCAAGATTAGGCATCAAACACACTCAAACAACAAAATTTTATGAAATAAAGGCTGATCTGTGTGTACAAATTTTTCATAGACGTAGTACACTATGAAAAACAACACCACAATGCTTCCACTTTCCATAGGTAGCACCAAACACACCCTACAAATCTCAATTACCATTAGCCCCGGCCATCTCCTTAATCCCCAAACACAACCTAAGAGAGATTTCTTTTTGTGAAAAAACCAACTCAGTCTTGGTCAATTTATAGATAAGATCGAGGGTTCTAAAAGGCACTAAGGGTTTGAAAAACAATGGGTTATTAGTGGTTAGGTATGTGATGAGTTCTTGTCTAGTCTAGATATTCCTCTTGAATCTATATCTGTCTGGTGGATATCTTTCTTTTTTTGTTGCATACTATTTGGCAAGTTTCTAATTTCTTATTTGGAAAATTCATTTTTTGTTAATAAATACGATGAATAGAAGAATAAATGAATAAATACAATGTATATGTCCCTTTTTATCCTCTGTTTCTTTTTTTTTATTGCTCTGTAGTTTATTCTCTATTTCGAAAACTGGTAAAATATATGCTTTGTAATATAAATTTCTCACTGAAATTTTTGGCTAGCTCCTATATGTAAAAATATGAAAATCTAACAAAACATGCAAAATTTTGAAAAGAAGAAAATCCATATTTCGATGGTTAACTTATTTTAATTGAAATTAATTTGTTGGTCACAAAACGGAAATGAATATGTTAGACAAAATAAACAAAGATATATAAGAGTTGAAACAAGTTTAAAAACAATAGAAGAAGAGAAAATCAAGCTGAAAGTGTATGGGCGTGGTACGTATGTATTAATTAAATTGGTAATCACACGTCTAATTTGGAGCTCTGAACAGGCAGTTAAAAATATTTAATGTTGTTGATTAGATGTTTGATTCTTTAGGGTACTCAAGCCAATACATTAATTATCAATGTAGAATCTCTATCAATATTGCTAAGTTTGTGGAAGCTATGATATATATATGTATATATATATATATATAGGCAGACATAGTTCCTCCTGTAAGGCAAGGCATTTAGCATCATAGATCATAGATCATATGCTGACAAGTCTATATAAAACCATAAGCGACGGAGTTGTTAATGACTCAACAAGGCAAAAAAATTAAATTTAACACAATCATCAAGGTTACGTTAAGTGAAATGATTAATGAATATGTTAGGCAAAAAAACAAAGATAGAAGTTATAACTAGTCTAAAAATCTGGAAGAAAATTAGTGGAAATAAAATTGAAGGTGTTTTAATTTGATGGGATTACGTGCATGGATTCCCGTGTACGTACGTATTAAATTGATCATACGTGCACGCGTTTGATTTGGAGCTCCGAGCAAGCAGTTAAGAATGTCATTGATTAGCTATCTGTACGTAGGATTTAATTGGGCACGTACTCAGCCCATTAAATGCACTAATAATCAATTTGGAATCTCCCGTCCATTTTGGTCGAATCCTTCAATATTGCTAAGTTTGTAGAGCTATGATGAATATATAGCCGGTGTGACTCCTTTCTTAAGGCATGGAAAAAAACTACATCTATATAAAATCATAAGCAACATAGTTGATAAAGACCGATGGAGCCATTAAAATTTAACTAAATTTGATTACGAATGATGCCAATAAATAATAGGAAGTCCATTATAATTAGCTGACAGATACTTCCTGAAAGCATACAAAGCCCTAGAAGAATATGAAGAAACCTGATTTGGGGGTTTTGCTGTGAAAGATGATCTCACTCCTTCATGTGTTTTCAAATCTGCTTTAGTTTTCCTATAACTAACATATAACCAATAAAAAGTTAATTAAGTTTCCTGGGAAGCAAGTCGCTCTAACATGAGATCGACAACAAAACTCAGCAGCCCACAAAAGGAAAAGATTATCTATGTCATCCACCTAAGTGGTGCAAAGAACACGTACACTTGAATGTTAGAGAAGTTGATCTAATCGAAACTATAAAGTTAATAAGGATACGACTATTGCCGTAGGTATGTTAAAATTTAGCTTGCATTTCTTTTTAAGCCCTACCATACAAGCCATATTAATTATTGATTGGATCTGGATCAAAATGATACAAAGCCATTTCTTTATTAATTTGCATTTCTTCACTAGAAATATATCAGACATAATTCTTTTTAAGCTTACCTTACAGTCCTAAAAGCACACTTGGGCTTAAGAAAATTCATTTATATATATAAATAAAAATGTCAATTCACCATAATATAATTAATAAGCACAATCATTTGTATAAATTAGGCTGAACCTCATTGTTTACCAATAATCCTACGGGCAACACTATATCTCAACCTAGTGATTCCAACCTAAATATATAGATTTTTTTTTTTTGTTAAAATATATATGTATATATATATATATATATATGCATGATGTTCAATTATATAGAGATGATACACTTCATTCCATATATAGTTAATACTAGGTCGATCATGAACTACTCACTTCAACTCTCATTAATAACTCTAGAACCCTAACTGCTGAATTTAAAAATTTCAAAAGCAACACGTACACGTCTATATATCATAATCTTAAGCACTAAAAACTCATTCAATCAATATATGCCTCTCTCAATTCAACTGCTCAAGATAAGGCATCAAACACAATTAAACAACAAAATCTTAAGAAGTAAAGGCTTGATCTGTGTGTCAATAGACGTAATCCACTATGAAAAACAACACCACATTAATGCTTCCACTTTCCAATAAGTTATTGAACTATGCATGCTTGATTTATAATACACTAATTAAATGTCAAAACCTTAAGGTCATACCAGCAAAAATAATTTGTCTTGACCCATATTTATACAAAGAAAATGAATAAATTATTGAAAAATGATCTGCACCTTCTATCGATTTGTCAAGATCATCAAGACATACACAGTGTCATTCAACTGTAAATGTCAAATTAAAAACTGGTAATTTTCATTGATCCAACTCTGTCAAATTACAAACTGTATATCTAGCTATCAAGATCATCATAATGACATACTCTATCATTTGCTTAAGTACTATCATTGGCTCTGTTTGCAAGGTCATTTACTCTTTAATACATGGAACCTCACTAGAAAGAAGCCACATAAACAAAGGTTTATTGCCTGGTAAATAGCTGATCCAATCAAACAAAATAAGGAGTAGTAGACGAAACAACAAACGCTGAGGAAATTCGAATAATCTTGGTTCTAAAGTTATGGAGGTAATTAGGCTTTGCTGGAGTCAAAAGTCATTCCTTCATGACCATCTTCTTGAGGATCTCAACTGCAAACTGGCTGCTGGAGTAATTCCGAAGAGAATCAACATTGCAGATGCCATTAGATCCTGCAAGATCACTACCTCGTAGTTTCATTTTCCGCATTTCATCAGGGATAGAAGGAACATTCTAATGTCATCTCTTTCCATATTTCTGAAATATCATCTTCCACAATATCACTTTTATGACACTGTTCTTCATTCTGGAAATTTTGGTGATTACCTTCCCCTAGAACTTCATGAACAACAAATGAACACTACAAGAAAAGTCACTTTTTGTAACATTATATTTACAACATTTGATATGTAAATGCTGTTAATTATAAATACTTATAACATTTAATTAAAAAAACGTTGCATTAACTATGTTAAGATATACAACACCTGATTTTACTCACCTTCACGCCTTAAAATTCCACACTTCCACACATTCATTTGCAACAGCCAACAGCATGCATCTTCACACCTGCACACACTTCCACACTGCCTCGTCCCTCTCCACTCTCTCGCATCTCTCCACTCTCTCGCGTCTCTCTTCACCCTCTTCGTCTCTCTGCCCTCTTCACTCACTCCATCTCTCTTCACCCTCTCCGTTTCTCTTCACTCTCTCGCTTCGACCCGCCGTGATCAAAGCCTGATTTCATTTAAACCTATTTCATGCCCACTTCCAAAAACCCTGATTTCCCCAAACTCCAAAGAAATTAGGGATTTTAATACCTACTTCCAGATAAAGGTAAGATCAAGTAAGATTTAGTGTTCCTAACCCTAATTTTTAAATACCCAACCTCCAATGGTAGATCCCCAATTCTGAAATGCTTACCTTTTTATTTATTTATTTTTTTTTTCAGGTTATGGAGCTTTAACCAAAGTCGTGGTTGTCAGCAATGGGTAAGAGAGGTGAGAGTGTGGATGAGATTTACGATGTCGTACGTGGTTGTGTGCAATGGGAATTATAATGAGCCTCATGTTGCCCAAATTCCAGGTATCACTACTATTTCTAGAGTTTGTTTCAGAGATTTCTTTATTAAATTTTTAGTTGATGAAAATAATTGGTTTTGAGATTATTTGGTTTGTGTTTGTTCACGTTCTAGATTTGAATATTTAAAGCTTTGATCTCTATATTGGTTTTGAGATACTGTTCATTGGGATCCGAATTTCAATCGTATTGGACTATTGGGTTTACAGTTTGCACAAAGTTTGTACCTTTTTTATTGGTTTAGGTAGCTGATTGATTTTGTGTCTTAAGTATTTGTTTATTTGTAATGTGAATTTGAGTTTTAGCCCATACAAGTGTTATATATGAACTTTTGAAAATCAGTTCTTCCTAGTTCTTCCTAGCATGACCTGAACTGAAAATGTAGGTGGAGAGGAGGTTCTGAATTAAATACACTTCATTGTGAAGTTCAGAGTTATCTTATTGTGCTAAACATATGGAATTGTTTTGAATTTTGAGTGTCCCTTTCACCTGTAATTAACTCATAAAAACACAGTTATAAGGATCGAATATGCAATTATGAACGTATATATACTAATGGAGTTTGAAGTACACAAGTGATGTAAAGTTAAAAAGCTAAAGAAATCAAACAATGATTGATTCTATGACACTACTCCAATTCTTATCAAAGCCAACCAATTTCAAGGGTATCCTCCCTCCATTAAACAACTAATGTTTAGTTGTTTAAGCTATTAGCCACCAATTAGCCTCTAATAAGCTGTTAGTTGTACAGATTGAGGTGGCTAATACTCAATACATGCCAATCTGAAGGTTTTGGTGGCTGCAAAGATCAAATCTGACATTGATGTAGACAAGGGCTTAAGCAACTAAACATTAGTTTTGTTGGTGGTTTAGTGAAACTAAAGATATAATAAAAAACTGATTAGCCATGCCTTATTAAACCAAAGATGATTGGTTTGACAGTGATTCTCACCATTGCTGCAGTAGTTGGTTAAACATGTCAACTCTTTCACAAATGGTTTGAAATTTATATCAATTTGGTGGCAGCCTGGACATTATGTGCTACCAATATTGCCAACTAATTCCATATATGGTTTGTACATGTTCCACTAATATTCATATGGTGACATGGAATTACTAATACAATTCAACCCCATTTGTTATGAACATTATTGGTTGATTAAATGGTTACACTAATGACAAACAGTGGATTCATTAATTGTTACTTCTGCATTGAAACTATTGTATTTGCTGAATTGATTTTGTGGCTAATAAAATCATCATAGAACATACATTCCAAAAAGACCAAATGGGAAGCTAATCAAATGGAACTTGTTTTCCAAACATAAGGATAAACATATATTCATATTGATGAGTGCCAGAGGAATTACAAACATTGCTGCAGCAAATGCTATCTCTAAAGCATTTTTCTAATATGCACAACCACTTAAAAAGTCTGCATTCACCAACCATTAATTACAACCTGAAAATGCAAGTTTCATCCCTCATGAAATTAACACAGCAGACTTAACCAACTATACGCTAGGATGCCCAAAAGAAGTACACTTGCTATTATATATTTGGCCAACTAGCTAAGATATATTAGCAAGTGCTACTATCCAAAATAAGTTTCAAAAACAAAAGTGTTGCAGCAGATATATTGAAGTCTAGCTATCACACACCTCTCTGGCAATATCACCAACTATTTCACTTCCGAGAGGCAAAGTTCCCCCCACTAGCAGTTGACAGCCTTCCGTGCTGACTTGTGCCTTCATTTGGAGAGGAGGAAGCATTCTGAAAACGACCACGATAGGACATATTTGTAGCAAAAGGGTTATGAGCATCACGAACTGGAAGTGGTTGTTCAAGCTGTGGTGCGGAACACTCTGCTAAGACTTGTAGTGACGCACCCAAGCTTGCTTGCGTGCTTCCAGTAGGCGAAACAGCATTCCTGAAGTAATTGTCAAGAGCACTTGTAACACGAGTCTCAAAGTGCATCTCCATGTACTGCTGCTGCCTTTGCAGATGCATAATCTCCTCTTCATGCATGTTTCGAACTCGCTCCAACTCAGAACGGCATTGATCCATCGCATGTCTTCCTCTTTCAATCTCCTCTTTCTGTTGTTCTGATTCTCTGGCAGCTCTCTCGATTTCTTGCTCATACTCAGCGCGCAGAGCATGCAATTCCGCTGACAAACCTCGCCTATCAGACACAAACCCTGGTATGTCTGAGGGAGTGACCCCAATGCCATAACCCTTTACACGATTCCCGTGCTCTGGGCCAAGAACAGCAGCAAACACATCATTGCAATCCTTCTCTGTCAGCTCCCTACTATTCGGCATCTCTTGGATTGCACGAACCCTGCTATCCAAATCATCCTGTACATAATAGCTAAGTAATTTATAAACAATCCAGGCCTTTTTCACCACCTAAATCACATGTTGCACACACAATAAAGGAGGTCATTTACAATAAAGGAGGTGTTAGTCCCATCATGTGATGATTCACATTCAATGGATGTTGAAGAACCACGTGGTGAATCAAATAATCTGTTGGAGAGAAACAAGAGTAGAATAATTCACTATATGCAACAGGTTCCAGTTACACTCACCATGATTCTCCCAGATGTTGCATCAACAGGCTCCCCACTTGCCTTGCGATGGGTCAGCTTGAAAAATTCAATCCGATCAGGCTCATACCCATGCTCTTGTATCTGCCAATTCCATACATTTATGTGAATAATATGAAATAAATCAACTGCCTCTGTATTTTGAAAAGCACAACTCTGTTTTTCACTTAGAAAAGGTTTTCAATATGCGCAGCCTATACTCACATATTCATCTCGCAGCTGCGCATATGATTTGGTCCCGGTTGTGTGGCCCATATTCAGCTTCGCACGGTTCACTATGTTAATTGCACGGCGACGCTGCATGTACACAAATACACATCTTAGTTTGACATAAACAATTGCATTACTGAAGTATAACATAATTTGATGTTAGATTTTGTAAACTAATCCAAAAATTGCACATGTGTTATATATATGTCATATATATTTAGCATATATTTCACATTTACTTTACACAAAGAAATTCAAATTAGGATTAATTTACCAAATAAAAAATTAAGTATTAGGTCTGCTAATTAGAAATTCATAAAGTTGAACAATATTTCACATGCATACACTTATATAACTTGAAAATGAACTTACCATTCCCTTTTCGGAATCCCAAAATGCAACCAATCGTGTCCATTGGAGAGGACATACATGCTGGTCACCACAGTGGAATCTTGCATTTGTGTTCAGGTTCGGGTAGTACCAATCTTTGCGCAGGATGCACTTGTGATGCTTCCAACGTTCATTCAATTTTGTCTCCACCACGTACCGAATTCTCAAGGCCAAAGCCTTAGTCCTACTGTCATTCCAGTCAATTGTTGCCTGCACACCAATAATTTTGCATAAGGAAGTAATAACAATCACTAAATAACAAATCTTGGTAAATTCAATGTGTTGCTAAGTATACCTCAATTTTGGCCCAAGACGTGTTTAGCACAAGCCCTCGAAATTGTCTCCAATCTTCCACATTAATTGGGAAAAGTTTGTTATCGATGGCCAGTTGGCCTAGGTAACGAGCAAAGCGCGCCACAGTTCTGCTAGGTGCCACTGCTTGCCCATACTTGTTGAACCTCATAATCTCACGTCCGGATATTGCCCAGTTTGGATGGTTGCGACCCCTGCGCTTCCTCAAGTCCACAATAGCAATATGGGCCTGATCATTCTCCTCTTCATCAGCCTGCCCAACATGAACCGCAACCTCTATGGGATTTGGAATGAATTGGTCATTACCAAGTGCCTGTGCTTGAATAGCATCAAAGGCTGCCTGAACATCTTCTTGGTTTCCTATTGCTTGGGTCTCAGACTCATTCTCCAAACCATGCTCACCCCCATCTCCAGTCCCTAATCCTTGCACATCATCGAGTCCCACTGCCAGAGGGTGAGGTACAGCTTCACTGGTTGTTTAAACAAAAAATAGGCACTCAACAGACCATAATTAGACCACATACAATTATTAAATGTTTTTCATGTACAAAACAATCCCACTGATGCCATATGGGATTTAAACATTTACCTTGTTCCTGCCATTTCTACCAAGTGCAGACACTAAATGGAAAATTAGCTGCACAATCGAAAGATATTTAACTATGTTAGTCCGAAATTCCTTTCAGCTGCCACCAACAAACAAATAATGTATTAACATTATGTAAATCATAGTGAGGTTATTTCAATCCATTAGACATTATATATGTATAACATGATTGGTCCTAGCATATATAAATGTCCTTCCATCCACATTCATAACCTTAGTGAGGTTCGGTCCTCAACTGGTGCGATCCGGTCCTAAAGCCTTAAAAACAAACAATAGTTCACAGGAGGTCCGGTCCTCAAAGGAGAGAACCGGACCTCAATCACAGAAATGACATAGCGACTGACTGTAGGTCCGGTTCTCGACTGGTGAGGTCCGGTCCTCAACGCCTTAAACACAAACATAATTAAATGTAGGTCCGGTCCTCAATGGAGAGAACCGGTTCTGAAGTCCTGAAATTTCAAAGCGAATTACTGGAGGTCCGGTCCTCAAATGGTGAGGTCCGGTCCTCTAGGCTTAAAACAAACATAGTTGACTGGAGGTCCGGTTCTCAATGGAGAGAACCGGTTTTCAACCCCAGAAATTTGAAAGGGACGTACTGGAGGTCCGGTCCTCAAATGGTGAGATCCGGTCCTCTAGCCTTAAAACAAACATGGTTGACTGGAGGTCCGGTCCTCAATGGAGAGAACCGGTTTTCAACCCCATAAATTTGAAAGAGACGTACTGGAAGTCCGGTCCTCAACTGGTGAGGATCGGTTCTCAAGCAGTTAAAAGAAACATGAGTCAACTGTAGGTCCGGTCCTCAAATTAGAGGACCGGTTCTCTGAAATGTATAATTGTAATGATGCCAAAGCCTACAGAGCATTACAATTGATAGAGTTGAAATGTGCTCTTAGTCTTCTAAAAGTAATCCAATTCTAAAATACATGACATTATTAAAATTCTTTTTTAAAGAAACATTTCAGCATAAACTTCTATTTAAAACATTGTTGGTCCACATGTCATGAATAAACCTTTCATCCAATACTTGTTACACCCCTTTCAGTGACATATATTTCTAATAATATTGTTTCATTACTTCTACTGAAGATTCAATCTCACTATTTAATTTTGTGTTGTCATTTTTGTATATCAATGTGTATAGCATGTATGAATAGGCCCTATTAGGATTTTCAATTTATTATGTTAGAATAGGCCCTATTATTCCATCCAGATTCATAACCCTAGTAAGAATCCAGGTTTTATGCAATAGACTTAGGCCTTGTGTGTGTGTGTGTGCAGGTTTATAAGAGCATAAAAATATTTGCATTTGGCAAAACACACTTTCAGTAGATCCTCTTCTAGAGGAAGGATACAACACAAATGTCCAACATATATGAAGTAGATGCTGTGGAATCTTTAACCTGCAGACTTAAAGTGACATACTGATACAACACAGTTTGGTCGACTGTTACATGTGAGGGTTGCCTACAACACAGTAATGAATAAACTAAAATAATAGCATACATACATCAATAGCAGCACCAATAGTATTTAATGTACTCAAGAGAATCTTGACTCTACAACCAAACAAAACAAAAACCAGTTGTGTGTTAATCACCTGATGCTTGCTCAAACAAACTTTAACTCTCACCTTCACCTAACAGCCACTAGGTGCGCAGTTCTTAAGAGAAGACAGTAAAGGAGCAAGTAAAGGTCTGTATCCCACTGAAGCAGCAGATCTCTTATATAAAGCCTTCAGCAGGGATATGGCCAAATAATGGCTTAGGGATGTGGCCCAAAATAATCCCACTCCTCTTTTATTTTAGAAATCAATTGTTTTTGTTAAAAATATAATATATTCCCATCACTTTTACAACATTTGGAGGTAAAACATTTGGGGAAATGGATTTGATTCACTTTGAACTTTCAGCCATGGCGCCAAGTGGGTAAAAGTTTCCCTCCCACCACTGTTGTTGCACATCCTTCCACACCAAAGAAACCAACAGCTAAGTTAAGTTGTATACTAGGGGAACAATAGCTGTCTTCCACCTTATCACAATGCACTAAAACAAGCTGCGTACCTGCATGGCCAAGTTCCTTCTCAACAGTGGGTATGTATATGATGACATTAGATATAATTAATAGCCTTACTTTATTCCACTTCTTAAAGTACACCATCACAACCAAACTAATAAACAACATCATACTTAAGAAAAGTCATCATCTACCAATAATTTATATTAATTTAGTTTTTATTCTAACTAGTTCTCTTAAGTATTAATAAAAGTAACAAAAGTAACAATCAAATGTTTTGTTTTTTGGTCTCTGTTTTTATGCTGTCCAGTTTTCTTAATTAATAATAAAAGTCACAAAAGTAATAATTTTTCTTTTCTCAGTTTTTTGGCTAACTAGTTTTCTTAAGTACAATAAGAAAGTTGGTTTAGTTTTTTAAAAGTATGCTTTACCTTGACATTTCAATTGAAGTATGTCATGGTTTTGCTGTTGTGATGGTGTGGGTTTCACCTTTTGCAAGTTGCCTTTTGAATTACCAAACAACAACACATTAAAGTTAAAACATTTAAAATACTCCACCTTCATACATTACATTACATGTGACTCCCTTATACAATAGAGTGTAAGATCCATTACATTCTACTTCCCTGTTAATATGATCTCACTCTAGCTCATATGATTCATTACATTCCAATGCTACTTCCCCTGCCCATATGATCCCACTCTAGCTATTTTATTTAGCCTAAAGATCTAGCATCCAAATGGATACACCTGAGATCAACATATTCAGCAGGGATATCACCTAATTTCCTAAATCAGTTGGTGGTTTGCTGCTATGCTCCTTAGTCCACCATGCATACATATCTTCCACCTCCCTCAAATACATTTCATACTCACTGTCGGTACCGTCAAAAGAGTCATTTTCTGGGGTTGCAGGTTTAGGCACAGTCCACCTCGCCCTGTTTGCCTTCTTCTTATATCGATACCTTCGACCTTCACCCTTGGAAGTACTATGTGCAGTAGGTGCTGGCTGAGGTTGCTGTGGTGGTTTGGGCTGCTCCACCTCCACCCCATGCACTTCTAATAAGCTGAACCATGAATAACAATCAACAGTGATTTCTCAGCTTTGTGCATGCAATAGTTGAGTGGACTGATTTCTGCTATTGACATGTCCACTCTATCACAGACGAAACAGTTAAGATTCCTCATGCAGAATGTGAACAGTTGATAGGCTCATGAGGCAGCTTTTGGAGTTTTAAAAAGGGTTTTCTTTTTCAGTTCATGTATATGATCAAAGCCATGCTATGCTGAAATACCTTATCAAAATCCACTTCATTTGTAATCCTACAATCTTGTTTGTTCGTGAGTGGATTTGGATTAGTAAACCTACACCAGTTAGTATGATTTCAGTTATTTCGGAGCCACAAATGTATTAGTTTTTGTCATTAAAAATTGATTAGGATAGTTCAAATGGAGTAAATATAGTTTTTTCTAAAAACTGCACATTGTGGAAAAAAATCATTGCATTGAACAATTTGTTTAATGTCAACAAAAAAAACCTCTTTCTTATCGGTGTTGTGATAGGCAATGGGGATAGAGAATAACACAACAAACAAAGAAATGCACATAACCTGTACATATAAGTAAAGACATTTCATTACCCTTCGAAGAAATATATACCATTTAATAGAAAACATACATAACAAAACACTTTGAATTCCCACTAAATTGTAGACTACAGACAACACCACCTTAGTCAGACCAATTTTTTCCGTAACTATCAGTCTCATCAATTGATAAAGCCACACTATCATTACAATCATCGATCCATGAAGGCCTATCATGAGATATATTAGTGGGAGATTTTGCATTTGAATGTTCTGCTTTCTCAATAGTGTGGGCGCTGTGACTAGGGGTTCGAGAATTACGAGCAGTGCTTACAAGGTTTTTCTCAACATAGGGAATTAGTTTGGCAGGGGATTGATCTATGTTAGCTTTTTGTACTAACCTTTCAGCCGAATATTGCCCACCAGGAATTGGTTCTCCAAAGCAGTTTGTGTCACCTTGCCCATTCCGGTGAGGAAGAACATGGCGCGTTTGAGGTACCCAAGTGGCCAGCACCGAGTTTTTAAAATCCCTTTCTTCATGAGGGTTTTCACTTGAATCGGTTTGGGAGCAGGCATCCAAAACTGGTGTATCATAACAAGGGTCTTCAAACCATAGCTCACGATAGACATTGGGGTTTACTGGGGTCCTAACTTCCTTAGACATGGTTATGTTCTTTGTGGTTACTGGTGGAGTAATTTAGAGACTACCATCAGCAGACAACACTAGTGATTTATATAGAAGCTATGTTTGTGTTGAGGTATGGTGTAATAGTGAATAAAACAGCAGATATGTATGTGTAGGCTATACACCTTAGACTACTAAATTTTAGTCAGGTCGTGCATGTGGAATCTCAACACTACTTTGTCTGCAACATCACCCTCAATCAACTCAATATTGCTATTTTTCAACTGAACACTCATATTAAAACTGGAGTGATAGGGACTGATAGTGAATTCATGGCAGGGGAATATTGTACTTGCTAGCCTTTCAGTCAATTGGTGGTACAGTTTATTTTCATAGACTTAATCTCAGAGGTCTTTTTAGTATCTTAGGCTCAAATTGTTTTCTGCACATTTTGTAAGACTATAAGCTTTGAAATAGGCACAATGCGAAGGACCCTAAAGCACTAATACTTGCATACCAATATTTTTACATCCCATTTAGAATATAGCATAAATTTGTGTAAAATCAAACTCTAATTTTGACTGTACACAACTGATTTAATGTAATTTAGGGTAAGACATAATATATAAGGAATCCGAAAACAAGTGTAGGGACTCAAACTTGAAGAAGAAGGCACCTCGTTGTTGTTGGTTCTCTCGTTTGTACCTCAATGGAGGCGATAGGTTCTAAAGGCCATAAATTTCAAAGCGACTGACTGGAGGTCCGGTCTTCAACACTTAAAGACAAACACGATTTTACTGGAGGTCCGGTCCTCAAGAAAGAGGTCCGGTCCTCAATCCTTAAAAATTAACACGAGCGTACTGGATGTCCGGTACTCAAGAATGAGGTCCGGTCCTCAATCCTTAAAAATTAACACGGGTGTACTGGAGGACCGGTCCTCAAGTATGAGGTCCGGTCCTCAATCCTTAAAAATTAACACGGTTTTACTGGAGGTCCGGTCCTCAAGTATGAGGACCGGTCCTCAATCATAGTTTTCTCGAACACAAAGATATTTTCACCATTTATAAAAAATGCAATTTAATCTAACCTCCTACACTGCATGTGGTCTTCTAGGTCAAATTACTTTGTTAAAATAGATTGAAATAGAGGCGAAAGAGCTTAAGATGATGCGAGCATAGTACTTTGAGATTACAATATTGATGTGAGCATATTGCATGAGCGTTTTGTCTAAGGAAATATCCAATTACAAAGTTAAACTTACAATCTCCCCCTTTAGCAATAAATGGAAAGCAAGACAGAGAAATAAATGGAAAGCAAGCCAGAGAAGATTCAATGTGAATTAAAAACTGAAGTACAACAAAATATGACAACCATTGAATCAGTTCAAAAAGATTCTAAAGCAGGTGAAGTAATCACTACATCTCCCCCTTTCTAACACATTAAAGCTTCCAAGCCTAATACAATAAAAACTAAGGATAAAAATCAGGTAAACGATCTTTTAGTTCGCTAAGGGTCGAGTGTATGTCGTGCAAATCCCCAGTATACTGCTGCTGAAATGCATCCATGCGGTTATCAAAAGCATCCAGGCGAGAGTTAACCGTTGAGAATCCAAGGTCAAGACGCTCCATGATGGAAACAAAGTCAGGTGCAGCAGGAACTCCAGAAGAAGACGGCTCAGAGGGAGCAGTAGGAGCTGGAGGAATCGGCTCAGGAACTTGAGCCACCACAGACCGGGAGTTAGCATCACTTTTGCGCATAACCCATCCGTCAATCGGACCATCCGGATCCCATAGTGGATCATCATCCATCACAGGAATGTCAGAACGTTCGGCAAGGCGAGTGATGAGACAAGGAAATGAAAGTTGAGAGTTCACATTTTTGATCGTGCGACCACATTCCACAAGATGAGTGAAAATGATGTCCTCCAATGGAACGGGAACATCAGGGGTATTCAAGGCAATCATCAACCTACACGCTTCATCAGAGATGCGGGATTTTTGACTCGTGGGATAAACATTGCATCGAACAAACATAAATAGCATACGGAATAGTTGTGTGCAAGAACCAGAGATGACGCGATGAGAGGCAGGGGGAACGAATGTTGGTGCATCATAAAGAGTGGTGATAATGTGTTCCCGTGCTAAGGAAGAAGTGAACTTAAGAAACTTTTTATAATCAGTTTTGCCAGAGGAGGGTAGTTTACAAACACTACGAATGTCATCACGAGTAATCATACATTTGTGCTCCCGAAGAAACACATGTGAATCCTTGGTTACTTTGAAATCGGGAGGAAAGTTGGCATAAAACTCACCAACAAGATTGATATTGTATTTAGGGAAGGATTCGACATATGGTCGCAGACCACGTGCCGCTAAAATATTCACGAAGTCAGCACTCATCTCTCGAATGACAATTGGACGCTCAGATATAAAACCTCTATCTTCTATCACCTCCCAACGGGCTTCACAGTCCGCATTGCGAAACCGTCTATACTGACTTGCGTCTTCCCTAGGAATAGGAGTCTCTTCCTGAGGTTCGGAAGAAGTCGCTTGAGATTTCCTTTTCTTAGCAATGGGCTGCTGCGAGGATGCTTTCTTAGGGGCCATTACACTAGACACCACAACAAAACAACAAGCCATACCATCAACCAAACAACAAGTAAGACTAACAACCCAAGGACAATTAAAAAATGCAAAAACCCATCCGTCAATCAGAGATGACAATATTCATAAGGCACAAATAATCCCAAGAAATTACACAAGGGAACCCATACCAGCAAACAAAAACAATGTCCCAAGCAAGTTTAGAGAAGCACAAATTGTATGTTTGGAGAAAGAGAACACATACCCGAGAGGACAAGCCATAACATCCATCGAACATATTCAAGAAATAAGTGGAAACACAAAAAAACAAGCAACAAAGAAGACAAACCAAGTTAGAAAACATAAAAAAAAAAAATGCCGAAAATTTAAGGAAAAGGAAGAAATTGCCGAAAAATTAGAGAAATACCTTGGTCAAGAACAGAAATCAATGGGTAATCTTCCCACAGGGCCGAAAATTGAGAAGTAAGAAGAAATTCTGAGATTAAATGTGATTTAATGAGGGATTGAGAGGAGGAAGAGAGAAGAAAATAAGAGAGAATAAGGAGAAGAAGACCAACGCAGTGGAGAATGAGGGGGGCACAGGTCACGAGAAAAGGGGGAAAGGAAGGAAAAAAGAAGAAGGGGTTTTTAAATTTTTTTAATAAGAGAATCGCGCCTCTGGAAGTCCGGTTCTCGAAGAGGAGGTCCGGTTCTCAGTCAAAAATTGGAAGGAGGGACGATGAAGCATCTCCCTGGAGGTCCGGTTCTCACAATGTAGGTCCGGTTCTCAATTGCTGCAGATAAATTGGATCACCTCTGGAGGACCGGTCATTTGAGTTGGAGGTCCGGTCCTCAATTTTTTTTTTTAAAACGAAGTTTGTGTAGCCCAAAAGGAGGTCCGGTTCTTAGTCAATTTAGAAGCAAAGATGATGAAGCATCGCCCCTGGAGAACCGGTCCTCAAAAGGGAGGTCCGGTTCTCAATTGAAGCAGACAAAATGGGTCGCATCTGGAGGACCGGTTCTCTGAAGAGAGGTCCGGTCCTTTATAAAAAAATTTTATTTCATTTTATTTATGTAAAGTTTGTGCACTCGAACCTAAAAACCACTTAAATACAAAAAGCACCCAGTCCTCAACTAGTTGAAAACATTACGTTATCAATACAACCCCAAAATAAAAAGGCCAATTGTGATTTATACATCAATGACTAGAAATCGACATTTTAATGTGTTTGGGAGTGCATCCACCATCAACAGAGCGACATTGTTTTCAAATTTTACATTGCCAAAACTAACATATGGAGAATTATAACAGGTTTGGCCCGGTGACAGCAAGTACAATTTGTTTATGTGGTTCTGATTGGGGATAGTCGTTCATCAATGGTTGTTCCTTCGATATCTTCCCTTGGATTAATTTGATCATCACCTCTACAAATTTCATCCAAGGTTTGAACTCCGTAGACATCAGATGGAACCACAAGATTCATGTCATACAGATCACGTGGTTCAGTATCAACTATGACATGCCAATCAGGATCCAAGGGGTCTTGAACGTAGAACACTTGCTTGGCCTGTGTAGCAAGTACAAAAGTGTCTTTTGTATTCAATTTTTTTTTGAAGTTAACCAATTTGAATCCAAATGCATCAACTTTTGACCCAACATGGTTATCAACCCATTCACAATCAAACAATACGCATGTACGACCATCTCCAAAATCCAACTTCACAATATCTATTACGACCCCGTAAAAATCCACTAGGGCAGTTATGGGTCTTTGGTCTCTCGTGCTTGAGTAACTTGGTGTATTGGCAGCCACAAAGATCCCACAATTTTGATTTTTTTTTCGTACATCCACGGACTTGATTCGGAAACGAAAACCGTTAATAACAAAACTCTTTAGATGCATCGCCTATTGAGAGGGGCCAAATGAAATTGCCCCTAAGTCTGGATGAACATGGTTCCCATTTACTAACATTGTTTCCACCTATATGGACAATAAGGACAACCATAAATAATCACATATTAAATTATAAGACATGCAATTAGTAAGGTGTGTGAGATTCAATCATAACTTACAAGTTGCTTAAATACATGAGGGAAAGAATCGGTAGCTTGAGCAGTGCATGTCATTATCGTCGTCCTCCGTCCCCTTGCAGCAAGGCAGGTTGCCATGTGCTCACTGCGGGGCGAGTAAGTAAGTTTCAGGTATTAATTTTTAGGAACTTGTATATGAACACAAGTTCTTACCTTAAATATGGCTCAACCTCAGCGCAATTAAACAGACATGAACGCCATAACTGCTCCCATATTGTGTAGTCGAGGAATTTTGTAGTTCCACTTCCCATCTGAATGCCTCTGCCTGCAAAAATTTCAAAGCCTTCACGTAATGAATGAGAACCGTCATTACTATTTCGGCCAAATCTATTTCGGCGAGTGTCAACATCATCCAAGTACATGGAGCAAAAAGACATGCATTCTTCTGCTATGTAACCCTCGGCTATACAACCCTCGGGTCTACGCTTGTTCCTAACATAAGACTTGAGTGTATGCAAATACCTACACCGAACAAAAATTTGAGGTAAGGTCAATGGTTAAACATGAATAAACATTTTACTCCATTGTTGTTATGGAAATTCAAGAAAAGCAAGTTGGAATCGTACCTTTCAATTGGGTACATCCACCGATATTGAACTGGACCTCCAATAGCAGCCTCCGAGGCTAGGTGTATTGGTAGGTGAAGCATAATGTCAAAGAAAGCTGGTGGAAAAATCCGCTCCATTTGGCAAAGGGTTAATGCAATCCGGGGGTTCAAGTCTATGAATGCTTGTGGGGTGGCAGCTTTGACACAAATATTTTTGAAAAAGCTGCACATTTCAAGAATAATGCCAGCCACCCGTGGTGGGAGTATTCGTCGAACTGCCAGGGGTACCAAAGTTTGCAGCAAAACATGACAATCATGACTTTTTAGACCCATGATTTTTTTCTCCTTCACGCTCACACACCTAGCAATGTTTGAGGAATATCCATCTGGAACCTTAACATTTTTAAGAACCTTACAAAACATTTCTTTCTCTTTATTAGTAAGAGTATATGCTGCTGCTGGCAGAAAAGTTTTGCTACCAATTCGGACTGGATGAAGCTCGGGCTTCAAATTTAACTTCTCAAGGTCACCACGTGCCTTCACCGTATCTTTATTTTTCCCATCCAACCCTAGAAGAGTCCCAATAATGCTATCACACACATTTTTCTCTATGTGCATCACATCAAGGTTATGTCGCAATAAGTTGTACCTCCTATAGGGTAACCTAAAAAACACACTCTGCTTCTTCCAAGGTCGCTGGTATTCTGGAATGGTGGGTGCAGATGCACGTCTTTGTCTCGGCCGATTCTTATTCTTCTTTTTCTTTCCAAGTGTGAAGCTTAAACCAGATAAATTCAGTAGGCATGCTTCCCCTGAAAGGGCAGCAGGGGCAGGCCTTAACTCCCACTGTCCATTGAATGCAACTTTTTCTTTTCGAAAACGATGCGTCATGGGTAGGAACCTGCGGTGCCCCAAATAACATTGTTTTCGGCTACAAGGTAAGTACAGATGCTCTGTTTTCTCTTGACATTGTGGACAAGCTAACTCACCTTTCGTGCTCCACCCGGACAAGTTAGCATACGCTGGGAAATCATTAATTGTCCACAATAAGGCTGCTCTAAGTGTGAAAGTTTGGTTGGTGTGAACGTCATATGTACTGACACCATCATTCCACAATGTAGTCAGCTCATCTATCAACGGTTCCAGATAAATGTCAATATCATTGCCTGGGGCTTTCGGTCCGGGTATGAGTAAAGACATGATTAAATAAGGTTGAGTCATGCACATCCATGGAGGGAGGTTGTAGACACAAAGCACCACTGGCCAAGTGCTATGAGAAAGACTCATATGACCAAACGGATTAAATCCATCACTTGCAAGACCAAACCTCACATTACGGGGCTCCAAGGCGAAGTCCGGATAACGCTTGTCTAACTCTTTCCAAGCAGGTGAATCAGACGGATGCCTCATAATGCCGTCAGTACTTTCAGTCTTGTGCCATGTCATATGCTGGGCTGTGTGCCTAGACATGAATAGCCTTTGCAGCCGTGTGGTTACTGGAAAGTAACGTAACACTTTTAACGGCACTCTATTTTTGTTTTCATTGCCTTCATCGCTATATCTAGGGTCACCACAAACTTTGCACACAACAGCGTCTTTATGCTCATTCCTATATAGCATGCAGTCATTCGGACATGCATCAATTTTTTCATAGTTCAAGCCTAACTCACCTATGAGCTTTTTTGTCTTGTAAAAAGAATCTGGCAGTGAGTTCACTAAAGGAAATGACCTCTTTAACAATGCCAGCAAGGTCGAAAATGACTTGTCACTCCAGCTAAAAAGACACTTTATGTGATAGAGCTCAACTATGAACTCAAGTTTTTTCATATGGCTTGCACCAGGGTATAGTTCAACGTCAACCTCCTTGAGTAAATTATAAAACCGCAAAGCATCTTCAGTAGGTCCAACGTGGGTTGCAGGATCTGAAGTGCTCCCATCATGTTCACCCCCATAATTATGAAATAAATCCTCCATAACATAGTGCATTTTAGAATTGGTGTGAGGTGTCATTGTGTTTGATTCAGCAATTTGCTCTCCGTGATTGGTCCAAACTGTATCCACATATCGGTGATCCATACCAAATTCAACCATATCATCCTCTACATCTTTACGAGACCTCCAAAATCTGTTGTAGCACTTACGACATGGACACTTAATTTGGTTATCAACTGCCACATTGGCAAAACAGAAATCCAAAAACGTTCGCAATCCATGGTCATATTGGGGTGTTAGCCGGTCTAATCTCACCCAACTTTTGTCAACACTATAACTCATCCTATAATAAGACACAATTGTAATTACCATAAGGTTCTATAAGATGTCTCCACTAACAGAAATTATATTATATATAAGCAAATATGAACAAAAATATTAAAAACGATATTAGTGTTGGCAATGAATACGAGAGAGAGAGAGAGAGAGAGAGAGAGAGAGAGACCGGGTCGCAAATTATCTGCCTAACAAATTTAGTGATTAACTAGGTAATCATATGCATTTTAGACACAGAAGGCAAGGGCATCATAGTCTATACTAGTGGAACCTTAAAGATATAGTGGGACCTGTTTTCTTATTTAAAAATAACCAGGCCATGGAACCTGGTGTATGTAATAGTTGGTACTTCTTTTGTAATTATCATTTCATTTTCTAGTCGTATTGTTAAATTGGGTTTTTTTGTAGTTTGATTTAGTGATGACTGATGAGTTTAGTGGACCATAAAATGGTGATAGGAGTATGTCTTGGGGTTACTTGAAGGTCCAGGCAAGTTGGAAATGCATTGTGGATGTAAACATCTAGTTCTCAGTTGGATAGTATTCTGCAACAAGGGTCTGTAACAACTCTAAAGCATGGTCCAATTTTCACTTGTGGGTTGAATCATGAATGAGAGCTGGAGGGGGTGGTACTAGTACTACGAACATGGCCATTGCCCTCACTTGGTCGAGACCGGGGCCCCAAAGAACCTTGTGGGAGCTGATGAGGCGCTTTCTAAGGTGCGTTTGCAGGTAATTTACAACAGCAACTTGAAATTATAGCAGCCACTTGAAATTATAGCCAATTAAAATAAATATATATCATATAGTCTTAACTAGTGTTGCAAGATATGAAACAGTACTAATGAGTAACTGAGCAATGAATAAAATTGTGGAAGTCATGGAAATGCAAGCAGACTATCAAGGACGTACTGCACATTTCATTATATTCTTTACAATCTCAAACAAAGTGGGACATGTAGATGCATAATAGTCCAGTGTTAGTACAGGGTCACTTGCATGTAAACTGGTGCTCAACATGGATAAAACTACAAGCATGAATTGCAGAGTGAAGGGTCTAATTAATAACTCCAAATGTGCATTTCACATAAAAACAAATTTCATCCCCAAACTTCAGCCACATCTCCTCTTCAGCGAACAACAAATTCCACAGGTCAATAATTAAATAAAAGCATAATGACAATAAAGTTTGGGGAAGAACCTGGGCAAGTCAGAGAAAGCAGTGTTCATTGGTTATATTGCACCGAACATAGTCACCCTCCCAGATAGTATGAGGAATTGCTGAAAATAACCAATTTACAATCCATAAATTTCATCAGTTGTGAAGAAATAAATTTTCTGGTATGATAGAGTTGCACACACAGTAAGCAACCAGTTTAGGAACCAATAATCATCCCTTGATGCTATTAATAAACCATACCCATGAAATAGTTGCCAATCAAACCCATGCTGCCAGACGCCTTCAGCCCAGAAATTTGAAAAAGTATCAAAGGAGAGAACAGGTTCTTAAGCCCAGAAATTTCAAAGCGAGTAAGAGGAGGTCCGGTCCTCAAGAATGAGGTCCGGTCCTCAAACCTTATACAGAAACACGATTTTACTGGAGGTCCGGTCCTCAAGAGTGAGGACCGGTACTTAATCCCAGTTTTCTCAAACACCAATATTTTCGAATTTTTTTAAAATGTAATTCAATCTAACCTCCTACAATATTTGTTTTCACATAAAAACAAATTTCAGTCACAAACAAATTTCAGCCAAAAACAAATTTCACAGCTCAATAATTAAATCAAAGCAGAATGACAATTTTTGTTTGGGGAAAAACTGGGCAAGTCAGAGAAAACACAGTTACCTTCCCAGGAATTGCTGAAAACAACCAATTTACAATCCATAAATTCCATCAGTTGTGAAAAGATAAAGTTTCTGGTATGATAGATCTACACACACAGTAAGCAACTAGTTTAGGAACCAATAATCATTTGTTGATGCTATTAACAAACCTTACCCATGAAATAGTTGTCAATCAAACCCACGCTGCGAGATGCCTGCAATTAGTTCCTTCATCAGTTCCAAGGTGGGCGGCGGCTCATATTGGTGGTAGCATAAGTTGCTATGGATTTTTCTTTTCACTAACCATGTATTGGAATGAATTTTGGTTGTTTAACAGGGAAACAAAAGGGGGATCGGTCTGAAAATCTTAGTGAGGAAGGAGAGAGTTGTCAGAAAACATAAGGCAACCAATTCACCAACGGATACATATTAGCTGAGCCAACATATCAGTAGCCCAAATAATGACATATTTACAACTTTAACCCTCACAGAAACTATTTTTCATTTTAGTTATAACTGTTCTAACTATTAATTAGTGGAATTAGGTGGCTCATGACAGCCACAGTAAAAGCTGCACTGTTTGGAGAATAACAGCCACTAACTCAAACATTAGTTTATGATATTGGTTGGCTTTGATAGGTATTGGAGTAGTGTGAGCAACCTAAGCATATAATATGATATAACCATCATAGAGGACTAACCATTGTCTCTATGTTAGCATTATGTCCGTGGCCAAATCAGGGGGAAGACGTTTTATAAGGTCACTGAGTGACCATGTCTTGGAATGTGGATTTTATGACCCACAAGATGGGCAGAGTTACCTGTCTTGACATACTTGCCTGTATGTTTATGTCCTCTTTGTTTTTGGTTGTACTCTTTTGAAGGTAGAAATTTCAGTTAGTTGTTACCTAGAGTGTGAATGTTAATCCTTTGTCATTTCTTTCTTTATCAATTTTCCTTTGTCATTCAACATTCTGTACCTTTTTGTTTATTTGTTTATTTATTTATTTTTTTGCAGGTTAAGGAGCTAGCTTTAACCAATTAATTTTCGAATTTTGTTATTTCTAAACCAGTTTCCCTGTAAGTATTTTCTTAGCTACGATTATTGGTTAATTGGTTATCTAGCTATGAGTATGATCTTGCTGGTTAATTGGTTATAACATCATGCATGCATTATATGTTCTTACATGTTTTCCTTGTTATATTTATAATCCTGACTTTTATTAAAGACCTATACTGCTATATTGTAACCTTTAATTAAATAAACTCATGTCTTTTGTGTTTTTTGCTGCATCGTTTCTAGCTGCTTTGTATTTTAGCTTGCATCGTTCTATTTCTAGGTTTTTTTTTTTTTTTTTTTTTGTATTTCTGTATAGGCAGTTGGCATGATACCATCCCCCCTCAACTCCTTTGTTTGTGTTGTTTCTGCCTTTGGCTTTACTGGATATCTCTTTAGAACCCCCCCCACCCCCCCCCCCCCCCAAAATTTTTTTTATAAAAAACCCCTTTAGATAAACTAATAAAAAGGTACACTCTACTAATGTGAAGTTGAATGGCGTCCATCAGTTCATCCTCCTAAATTGTTCATCACAAACCATGGTCACCCTCTTTTAAGTTAATTATCTTGGAGATGAAGAATTTTTAAGTGGGCATTTCCTTTGAAAGCCATTGAGTTTTGATGTATTGTAAATTTTCTTTTCTGTTGAACACAACTAAAAGTTAGTATTTCTCTTATTTATCCTGAACTTACAATACATTTAGTAACTTAAAATGTTCTTTTGGGAAGAGTTCTTATTCTAACTGAAATGTTTTGATGTGAGCATAGGCTTTGGCTGAAGAGATCAAGGCAAGATATATATGAGAAAGCTGCTCTCAAGTTTGTTGACCTGGTACGTTGGATGGGAACTCATGCTTTATTTTGCATCGTTGAAGGGAAAACTGCATAATTTGGAATATACAATAACTTTATTGTTTATGGTTGAATTAGGATGATTATGCTGCAGAGGATGATAAATATGAAGAAAAAGTGAAGAAAGAGACTTTGGCATTTTTTATGCTGCAGAGGAAGACCTGCAACATCATCTCTATCTTGTAACCATTCATTTTGGAGTATCCAGGGTGGGTATGAGGACTTGGTTTGCCTTATCAACAAGATAGGATTTACAAGCTAGTATATAACTTTGTCATGTACTTTGTCATTTACACTTTGTCAAGTGTATTAACATTTTTCAGTAAGCTTTTTGCTAGTTGACATATTGTAAATATTATGTAGTTAGGAATTATGAAAATTGGGTTTATTAAACTTTATTTTTAAGTTAATTGTTCAATGTGTTCTTGGATTGCATAGAAGAGTTTGATAATGGCATTTCAGCAATCATTGTAGGTATTACAAAATAATTAAACAAGATAGGTGACTAAAGTAAAGAGTATAATTATGAGAAAAAAAAACAAATAAATCATGCATTACTTACAGCATTTGAAAAATGTTGTGGAAGGAGCAACTACAAGTTTTTATAATGTTGTAAAAGGTCAGTTATGACAGTGAAAAACGTTATAAAAAGTCTTTTACAACATAACTTTGTGACACGGAATAAACGTTGCAAATGATAAGGACTTTTTGCAGCACTTCGAAATACAGCGTTTGCTAAAATGTTGCAAATACCCTTTTGCAGCATTTATTAGATGTTGCAAATACTCATATTTCTTGTAGTGGAAGTAATGTCTTCTTTGCGACCCCAATGCACATATCAGGATTGTTCATCTGCAATAGAAAGGATATTTCTTACAACAATTTTTATTTTCAATGTATGGAAATGTTCTCTTCTTAGATGAGGTACGTACATACCTGATAAATCATTGCTCTAATGGTTGAGGACCATTAGATTCTTCATCAGCATTGTCTTCATCTTTATCTTCATCTTGGCTTTCCATAGATAGCACCAAACACACCCTAAGAGAGATTTCTTTAGTTTGTGAAAAAACTAACTCAGTCTTGGTTAATTTATAGATAGGATCAAGGGTTCCATAAGGCCCTAATTAGGGTTTGAAAAACAATGGGCAATTAGGGGTATAGGTATGTGATGAATTCTTATCTAGTCCAGATATTCCTCTTGAATCCATATCTGTCTGGTGGATATGTTTCTTTTTTTGTTGCATACTATTTGGCAAGTTTCTAATTTCTTATTTGGAAAATTCATTTTTGTTGATAAATACAATGAATAGAAGAATAAATGAAAAAATACAATGTATATGTCCCAATGTTGAATTGAATCTTTGGAACTCCTAATTAATTGTTAGGGCTAATTACAAATAAGTCAATAAAACTTTTCACAATTACATTTTAATCAACAAACTTTTTCAAAATTTCATTTTAATTAGTCACTATTGACCAAAATGAAAAAAATATGAATTAAATTAATAAACATATATTAATATTCATATTTAGATTTGTATTTGACTACTACGCAGCAAAACTTGTTAGGGTTTAGCTCCTGTCTGCCCAAAACTCGAGACTTAAATCCTAAGCCATAAGCCGATCGAAATCCTAATTCTAAACTCTAAACCCTAAAGCCCATTTATATACCCTACACTCCATTTCTATATCCTAAACTAAATTAAGAGCAACATCATAATTTTATCCCCATAAGTAATGAAGAAAAGAGATGGGCAAATTAGTATTTTTCAATGCACTTAAATACATGACATTATCAAGTAGATTGGGCTTAATGACTAAAATGGGCTGGGTCATTGAATAAAATGTAATTTCTTAAAACATACTATTGACTAATATAAGATAGGAAATTTTGTATTGACTTATTTGTAATATTGAAACTTATTATTAACTTTTTTGTAATTTGCTATAATTGTTATCGAACAACTAAATCTACTCAACTCTCAAAGTGTTCCAAAAAGATATTGCAGTACGTATATGTATCATTGGGTGGATCGAGTCCTACTAATTAATGGAGATGAATCAAAATCAATGAAGATGGGAGGACTTAAACGTGGAAAAATTTTGGGTGAATGTGTTTGGAAGGGTCAGTATATATGGCGTCGTTGCTCCTTGTTGTGCCTCTCGTTTGTAAGTAATGGCATACAGCAAGCCTCAACCGGCCCCTCTATGCTGGCAACGTTTCAGTTTTCCAAGCATTGAAATTTGTCCTAATTAATAGTCTTAAGACTCTTGACATTGTACCACATGGACTTTGGAGTTATGACAATGAAATTAACATATTTGATATATTGCATTGGAAGGATGACATATGCTTATCATAAACTAATTCTCCACCATCGCTCCCCACAGCTGGTGAGCGAGCTAGTGACCACTTGGGCTAAGCCAAGGGCACAATGAAATTGAAAAGAGTTATTTACACTTACGTTCTCTGAAGTTTATTGTCTTTTCATATATATCCCTTAGGGTTTTAAAAATTATACATACACCCTACAAAACTGTTATACGTTCCCTGAGGTTTACGTTTCCTGAGATTTCAAAACTATTGTACATAACCCCCTACAGTGAGACGAAAAATGATAAGAATGTATGCAAAAAGGCATGCTAAGTGGGTGGCATGGCCTAATAAGAGTACTCAAGGTGTAAGGTCCAACCTCAATACAAATATCTTTTTATTTGTATTTATTATTTTCTTTTGCTGGGGGTTATATACAACAATTTTGAAACCTCATGAGGTATATAATTTTTGAAATCTCAAAGAGTGTATGTGAAAAAATGATAAACCTCAAGAGTGTAAGTGTAAATAACTCAATTGAAAATTGGATTGACATCATAGCTGGTCTTTTCAGATTAATTTGATATTCTTATAATTAGTTTTGGATGTGAATATCGGATGGATAACAATCGTTTCTCTATTGCTTCATTTACAAAACAATTGGATGGTTATGTTAATTAATACATATTTAAATGGTTATGTTGGTGGAAATAAAATTTGAAGGTGTTTTGATGGGGTTACGTGCATGCATGGATTTCCATGTACGTATTAAATTGATCGTACAAGCGTTTGATTTGGAGCTTCGAGCAAGCAGTAAAGAATGTCATTGATCGATTAGCTATTGGTTGGATTCACTTGGGCACTCAGCCCATTAAATACACTAATTAATAATCAATTTGGAATCTCCCTTCCATATTGGTTGAATCCTTCAATATTATATATTACTAAGTTTGTGGAGCTATAATGAATATATAGCTGGTGGTACTTACTCTCTTTCATATGTAAGGCATGGACAAAAACTAAGTCTATATAAAATCATAACCAACATAGTTGATAATGACTGATTGAGCCATCAAAATTTAACTAAATTTGATTATGCATGATGCCAATAAATATAATTAGGGCGTCCATTAGCCAACATATACTTACTAAAAGCATATAAAGCTCCTAGAAGATGATCTAGCTCACTCTTGCATGTGGTTCCAGATCTGCCCATAGTTTGCCTATAAATAACCAATAAAAAGTTGATTAAGTTTCCTTGGAAACAATAGAGAGGAATAGGACAAGTCCCTCCAACATGAGACAACAAAACTGATCATGTGCAGGCCAGGGGCAGCCCACGAATGGAAAAGATGATTTATGTCTTCCAATACTTGAGCGGTGCAAAGAACACGTTCACTCGGATGTTAGAGAATCTAATCAAAACTATATATAAAGTTAATAAGGGTACAAGTGCCCTAGGTATGTTAAAATTAAATTTGCATTTCTTTTTAAGCCCTACCATACAAGCTATAATTCTTAATTGAATTTGGATCAAAATTAATGATACCAAGCCATTTCTTTATTAGTTTTCATTTCTTCACCAGAAATATAAAAAAACATAGTTCTTTTTATGCCTACCTAGTCCTTAAAGCTAGCACACTTGGGCTTAAGAAAATTCATTTATATATAAATCAAAATGCCAATTCACCATAATATAATTAAGCACAATAATTTATATATATTAGGCTGAACTCATTGTTTACCGATAATCCTAAGGGCAACACCTTATATCCCAACCTAGTGATCTCAACCTATATGCATGATGTTCAATTATGCCAAGATACACTTCATTTCACAGTTAATACTAGCTAGGTCATGAACTACTCACTTCAACTCTCATTAATAGGTCTAGAACCCTCATTGCTGAATTTACTAATTTAAGAAGCAACCTACCTCAATATGCCTTAATTTTGAGCACTAAAATCTCTACAACCCTCACAGTTTAATTTGCCTTGCAGTAACGTGAATAAATTTAATGCAGTAAAAGCTGATCTATGTGTACAGAATTTTCATAGACGTAATACACAGTGAAAAAATAACCCCAAAATGTTTCCACTTGCCAATAAGTTATTGAACTATGCTTGATTTATAATACACTAAAAATGTCAAAACCTTAAGGTCATACCAGCAAAAAACAATTTACCATGACCCATATATATTTAAAGAAAATGAATAATTAATTTATAGAAAAATGATCTGCACTTTATATCGATCTGTCAGAATCATCAAGACATACACAGTATCATTCAACTGTATATATGTCAAATAAAAAACTTCTAATTTTCATTAATCCAACTCTGTCAAATTACAAACTGTATATCTATCAAGATCATCATCATAACATACTTTACATCCTTAAATATATTTGCTTAAGTACTATCATTGTCCTTGGCTGCTGGACTAATTCCTGAGACAAACATCATTGCAGATGTCATTATGTCCTGCAAGATCACTACCTCAAAATTTCATTTTTCCACATTTCTTCAAGGATAGAAGAAACATTCTAATATCATCTCTTTCCATATTTCAGAGAGATCATCTTCCTCAATATCATTTTTATGATATTGTTCTTTAATCTGTAAAGTGTGGTGATTTCCCCAAGAACCATATCATGTCATGTTCTCCATTAACATGCTCATGCCAATCTGTCCCAACATCAACATTACCAGCCGTAATTTTGACCTCTGTGCTTGGAGTTGTGCACTCTGCATCTTCTTTATTGTATTCAGAGTTAGTATGATGAGTGCACTCCTCTTTTCCAAAAGCTCGTTGACTCCCTTTTCCAATCACCAACATCTATAACGTCTCCTCTGTTCGAACCATATGAAAAACATAATCGATCATTTACTTTCTTCAATATAACTACTTCTACAGTAGTTCAAAGGTAAACATAACTAGAAAGAGGTACAAACCTGGTAAATCATTGCTCCGATGGTAGAGGATCGTCAGGTTCTTCATCAGCATTGTCTTCATTTTTATCTTCATCTTGGCTTTCCATAAGTACGTACCACCAAACGCACCCTACACATCTCAATTACCATCGGCTCGATCCATCTGCTTAATCCCCAAACACACCCTAACAGATCGATTTCTTTAGTATGTGAAAAAACCAACTCAGTCTTGGTCAATTTATAGATAGGATCCAGGTTCCATAAGGCTATAAGGGTTTGAAAAACAATGGCTATTAAGGGTTAGCTAGGTATGATGAATTCTTATCTAGTCCAGATATTCCTCTTGAATCTATATCTGTCTGGTGGATATGTTTCTTTTTTTGTTGCATACTATTTGGCAAGTTTCTTATTTCTTATTTGGAAAATTCATTTTTGTTAATAATACAATGAATATAAGAATAAGTGAATAAATACCATGTATATGTCTCTTTTTATTCTCTGTTTATTTTTTTATTGCTCCGTACTTATCCTCTATTTCTAAAACTAGTAATTAAAATGTTTCTGGTGGATACGTTTTTTTTATTATTGTTGCATACTATTTAATTAGCAAGTTTCTTATTTCTTATTTGAAAAATTCATTTTTGTTAATAAATTCGATGAATAGATACAATGTATATGCCTCTTTTTATCCCCTATTTCTTTTTTTCTTTTTTTATGCTCCTACTTTTCCTCTGTTTCTAAAATTAGTAAAATTCTTTGTAATATGAATATCTCACTGAAATTTTTGGCTCCGGCCTATATGTAAAGTAAAAGTATGAAAAGCTAACAAAAAAATGCAAAACTCTGAAAAGAAGAAAATCCATATTTCAATGGTTATTTACTTATTTTAATTGAAATTAATTTTTTGGTCACATAACGGAAATGAATATGTTAGAGAAAATAAACAAAGATAGGAGTTCAAACAAGTTTAAAAAATTAGAAGAGTTTGAGGAAAATAAAGCTAAAAGTGTATGGGCGTGGTACGTATTAAATTGGTCATCACGCGTCTGATTTGGAGCTCTGATTTGGTACGTATTCAATTTAATGTTATTGATTAGATATTTGTGATAAAGTTAACACTCAGCTGAAATCAGACTTGATGACTTGAAGTTTGAATTGTATTAAGAATCTTGAGAAATGTTCTATACAATAGGCTGCGGCTCAACACACAGCAAAGAGAATATGATCTATATATATGAGGTAATACAAGAAAACCTAAAGAAGCTTTGGTTTCACAGTTATCAATGAGATAAGAGACTAGTGGTCCTTGTTTAAGGTTGTCCCTTGGCTGATGTAGATCATCCATGATCTTGGTCAACTTGTTCTGTTGGTGTCACGTGACTAGCCTTGGAGAGATGTTGGTTATTACCCCCCCGCAAGCTAATACTCGGGGAACGAGTGATTAGCTTGGAGCTGAGGCGATGGAAGTCGTATTTGAGAAGAGGTTTGGTGAAGATATCGGCAAGCTGTTCCTTGGAGGAGACATGGGAGACAGTGAGGGCGCGGTGGAGAACAAGTTCACGAACAAAGTGATAGTCGACCTCGATGTGCTTGGTGCGAGCATGGAATACAGGGTTAGTGGCGAGAGCGAGAGCACTGATGTTGTCACAAAGGATAAGTGGCGGCTGGGGAAGAGAGAACCGAAGATCACGCAAAAGGGAACATATCCAGACGAGTTCAGTGGCAGTGAGAGCAAGAGAACGATATTCAGACTCGGTGGAGGAGCGAGCGACGGTGGTCTGTTTCTTGGCACTCCAAGAGATAAGATTGTTGCCAAAATAGACACAAAAACCAGAGGTGGAACGGCGATCAATGGGGCAGCCAGCCCAATCGGCATCGGAGAAGGCAGTGAGGAGAGAGGAGCCTTTGGTAAAGGTGAGACCATGATCGGGAGTGGCTTTGAGATAGCGAAGGATGCGTTTGACGGCAGTGAGGTGGGTGGTACGTGGACTGTGCATGTGCTGGCAGACTTGGTTGACCGAGAAAGCAATTTCAGGGCGTGTCCAAGTGAGGTATTGGAGAGCACCAACAATGGAGCGATAAGAAGTGGGGTCGGCAAGAAGATCACCAGTGGTGGAATCAAGTTTGGTAGGTGAGGAGGGTGTGGAACAGGGCTTGGCGTGAAGCATAGAGGTTTTGGTGAGAAGATCATGGATATATTTGGTTTGGGAAATGAAAAGAGAGGTTGTGGTGCGATGAAACTGGAGGCCAAGGAAATAATGAATGGGACCTAAGTTCTTCATTGAAAAACGTTTGCTGAGAAGGGAGATGAGAAATTGGCAATGGGTGGAAGAGGTGCCAGTAATAAGGATGTCATCAACATAGACTAAAATGAAAGTGAGATGAGGACCAGTTTGAATGAAAAGAGAGGAATCAGCAGTGGAGGCTTGGAAGCCCATAGAGAGAAGAGAAAAAAAGAGCTCTTCATACCAGGCACGAGGGGCCTGTTTAAGGCCATAGAGAGATTTGTGGAGTTTACAAACAAAGTGAGGCTTGGAGGGATCAGTGAAGCCAGGTGGCTGAGTCATGAACACATCTTCCCGAAGACGACCATGGAGAAAGGCATTAGAAACATCCAATTGGGTGATGGACCAGTCAAACTGAATGGCAAGACAGAGGAGGATGCGAATAGTGGTGGGTTTTGCAACAGGGCTAAAGGTTTCGGTGTAATCAACTCCAGCTTGTTGGTGAAACCCCTTGGCAACGAGCCGAGCTTTGAAGCGATCCAAAGAGCCATCCGCATGGTATTTGATGCGGTAGACCCACTTACAACCAACCAAGTTTTGAGAGGGATGAGGAGGGACCAAGACCCAAGTATTGGTGGATTGAAGAGCAGTGATTTCATCCTGCATAGCCTGCTGCCACCGTTGGTCCTTGTTAGCTTGGGTGAAGGTGGTTGGAGTAGGGATGAAATCAGTGGTGGCAAGGGCACATTGGAAAGGATGAGGAGTGGGGTCATTGGGTGGCAGTGGGTTTTGGGAGTGAGTGGCAAGGGCACATTGGGTGGCAGTTTTGGAGCGAGTGAGCATAGGGTGAGTATTGGTAGTGGGTTTGGAGGATTGGGATGTGGGCGGAGGTGGAGAGATGTGGAGAGGAATACTGAGGGCAGGGGCAATAGATGGGAGATTATGAGCAGAGGTGGGTGCGGATGGTGGGGAAGAGGAGTGTGGCGTAGTGATATCGGAAGAGGGAGGAGAGGGAGAGTGGGGAGTGGTGGGAGGTGGGGAAGGTAAAGGTAGAAGAGGTTGAGGGAGTGAGTTGGAGGAAGCAGAAGATGTTACTGTGTGGGAGGGTGGGTTGTGAAAAGGGAAGGTGTGTTCATTAAATGTGACATGTCTGGAGGTGTACACATGCTTAGTAATGGGGTCATAGCATCTGTAGCCTTTATGTTGAATGCCATAGCCAATGAATACACAGGGTCTGCTCCGAAAGGCAAGTTTGTGTTTAGTATAGGGCCTTAACCAAGGATAGCAGGCACATCCATAAGCTTTCAAAAAGGAATAGTCGGGTTCACAATGAAAGAGCTTTTGAAGAGGAGAGGTTTTTAGAGTGATGGAGGGTGTTCTATTGATGAGATAGACAGCAGTTTGTACGGTTTCAACCCAGAATTCCAAAGGGAGATTGGATTGAGCAAGAAGGGTTCGGGTGAGCTCAATGAGATGGCGGTGCTTTCGTTCAGCCAATCCATTTTGCTCTGGAGTGTGGGGGCAAGAGAACTGTTGGGTGATTCCATTGAGTTTGAGAAAGGATTGGAAAGAAGTGCTGGTATACTCTCCACCATTATCACAGCGAAGAGCCTTGATTTTTTGATCAAACAGTTTTTCAACATGAGTTTTGAAGAGCTTAAAGGCAGTGAATGTATCAGACTTGCAATGGAGAGGATAAAGCCAACAGTAACGAGACCAATCATCAACAAAAATGACATAATATTTAAAACCAGACATTGAAGCAACAGGGGCTGGCCCCCATAAATCCGAGTGGATTAGTTCCAAAGGGGAATTAGAAATACAATGAGATTTAAAAAATGGAAGCTTAGACTGTTTGCCTAATCGACAACAAGAACAAAAGGATAACTGCTTCAATGAACCAGACATGTTTAACTTGTTCTTGGACAAAAGATGCTGAAGCACTTGAGGAGAGGGGTGCCCTAGGCGTTGGTGCCATAAGTCTGGAGAGGCTTTAGTACTAAAACATGAGATGCGGTGAGAAGGTGGTTGATGTTGAAGTTGGATGGGATAGAGATCACCCTCAGTAGGGCCTTGATAGAGTATTCTCCCTGTGAGAATGTCCTTGATAATGCAGGAAAGAGGAGTGAAGATTAGATAACAATTATTGTCAGTTACAAAACGACGAACAGACAATAAATTTTGTGAGATGTTTGGAGAATGGAGAATATTGTTGAGTTTGAATCTAGACAGAGAAGTGGAAAATTCAGAGTTACCAATGTTGGAGATGTTTAATCCTTGTCCATTTGCCACAGTGATTCTTTCATTGCCTTGATAGGGTGTGTGGATGGAGAGGTTGCCAAGATCATTGGTAATGTGATTAGTTGCTCCAGAGTCTGCGTACCAGGTTGATGATCTTGGAGAAGTTGGTGGTGAGAGAGAAAGAGAAGTGAAAGCAGCAGATGGATGAGATGAGGGCCCTCCATAGTTGGAGTTCTGAGCAGCAAGGTTAGTTGGTGGTGTGAACCCTTGATAGATATTGTTGGGTCGGTTTCTGCAGGTGAGAGCAGAGTGGCCAATCCCAGAACAGAGTTGACACACTATTCTTCTGTGGGAGGCATTGTTGTACCTGAATGAAGCTCTTGGGTTGAAGTTGTTGGGACGATTTTGAGAGTGTAAGAAATTGGGGTGAGTTTGGTTAAATGATGAGTTGCGGTGACGGGGTTGGAAGGAAGAAGGGTGAAAAGGTCGGCGTTGTGGGTTGTTGTTGTTGTTTGTGATGGGACGGTGAGGTGCTGTTTGAGGTGTGGTGGTATGGAAAGCTGAGATTTGAGGGTCAGTGAGAGGATTGGTAGAGTTTCTTTGTTCTATGGCAATTTCTTCACTCAACAGTAAGCTATGTAGTTCCTCAGGACTCACCAGATCTGAGCGCACTCTGATGGAGGTTGAGAAGGCATCATAATCAGTAGGTAGGCCTTGAAGTGCATGAGCAACAAAGTCTGTATCATCAAGAGGTGCTCCAGCTGCTGCTAAGCTATCTGCTAGATGTTTCAAGGACTGAAGATATTCCAACATAGGGAGATTCCCTTTTTTTGTATTTTGGAGTCGAGCCTTGAGTTGAAGTAGGTGGGATCTGGTGATGCTTGCAAAGCGTTTCTCCAAGTTGACCCATAAAGCCATAGAGGTAGAGCAACCAACAGTGTAAGGTAGAATACTTGTGGACAAGGAGGCATGAAGCCAGATCTTGCAAGTGCGGTCCTTTTTAACCCAATGTGTAAAAAGAGGGTTCTCTTGTGTTGAGAGTTCACCAGTTGGACCAGGGAGGAATTGAGGAGGACACTTTTCTGTGCCATCAATCATACCTATCATATCGTAGGTTTGGAGGATAGGAATGACCAGTTCCTTCCACAACATGTAATTGTCTTTCTCAAGCTTAAGAGGGATAAGACTTGCAACATGTTGAGCAGCAATAGGAGGTGTGTAAGATACATGAGTGGGGTTATTAGATGGAGAGGAGGTTTCAGAGAAAGGGTTGTTTAGCTCACTGGTAGGATTGTTGATTTCGTTGAGGGAAGCCATTGGATCAAGCACCGTTTGGTGTGGTTATGGCTCTGATACCATGATAAAGTTAACACTCAGCTGAAATCAGACTTGATGACTTGAAGTTTGAATTGTATTAAGAATCTTGAGAAATGTTCTATACAATAGGCTGCGGCTCAACACACAGCAAAGAGAATATGATCTATATATATGAGGTAATACAAGAAAACCTAAAGAAGCTTTGGTTTCACAGTTATCAATGAGATAAGAGACTAGTGGTCCTTGTTTAAGGTTGTCCCTTGGCTGATGTAGATCATCCATGATCTTGGTCAACTTGTTCTGTTGGTGTCACGTGACTAGCCTTGGAGAGATGTTGGTTATTAATTTGGTTCTTTAGGGTACTCAGCCCATTAAACACATTAATGATCAATTTAGAATCTCTTTCAATATTTCTAAGTTTGTGGAAGCTATGATAAATATAGAGGCTGCTATTTGCACACTCTTTTTTTTCTTTTTGCACACCTCAAATATTTAATTTGTGAAATGACAAAAAACACCCCAAAATAAAATTACCCAAAACCCCTCATCCCTCTCTCTCTCTCTCCGTCACCAACCACCACCTTCTTCTCTCTTTCTCTCCTCCCAATGCAGCACCAGCTGCACCACCCTCCTCTCTCTCTCTCTCTCTCTCTCTCTCTCTCTCTCTCTTCTCCCAGCTGCTTCTGCCACCCCAACCCAGCTACACACCCCATCTCCTCCTCGCACCAGCCACCACCTACAAACAGCCACCACCTGCAAACAGCCAAAACAGCCACCCCACCTCCTCCCCGCATGCACCAGCCACCACCACCTTCTTTCCCTCTCTGTCCTTTCTCTCTCTCCTTCCCTCTCTCCTTCGGTGAACACCCCAAAACATTTTACAAAACAAAAAATTGCAGGTTCTTCAGTGGATGACTGCCGAAAATTGCAGGTTGTTTCGGTGGATGGCTACTGAAAATGTTTGTTTCGTTCGGCAGATGACTGCGAAACGAAACCGACATTTTCGATAGTCATCCACCGAATGAACCTGCAATTTTTTTTTTTTTTTTTTTTAACTTTTGGCCTGCGACAGGAAGTGTGGCGGGGAGGTGGTGCTGTGGGGTGGCATGGCTGGGTTGGTCGGACAGAGACAGAAAAAGAGAGAGAGAGAGAGAGAGAGAGAGAGAGAGAGAGAGAGACGAGCTCGGCAGAGGCATGGGGTGGGGGAGGAGTGAGGGAGGGGGTTGGTCATCGGACAGAGACAGAGAAAGGGAGAGACCCAGAGCTGCGCACGGTGGTGGGCTTCGTGGAGTTTGCAGGCTTCGATGGTGGTGGGCTTCTCAACGTGGTCGGGGATGGGGTGTGTGTCTTTGCTAGTTTTGGTTGGGAGGAGGAGGTTGGGGAGGGTGTGTTTTTTTTTTTTTTTTGTGTGAAATGGATAAATTAGAGGTATTAGGGTAATTGGAGGGGTGTGTTAAGAGAAATTTTATATTTTAGAAAAGAATAAAAGGTGTGTAGGAGAAAAAAAAAAAAAAAAAAAAGTGTGCAAAAAGAAAAAAAAGGTGTGCAAATAGCAGCACTCTAAATATATAGCCGGTCATATATAGTCCCTCCCATGAGGCAAGGCATTTAGCATCAGAGATCGTGTGGCAACAAGTATATATAAAACCATAAGCGACGGAGTTGTTAATGACTCATCCAGCCATCAAAATTTAATTTAACTGAATTATATTGCAGAGAATGCCAATTAATATTCAGATTGGGGTGCTAGCCTAAATGTTGGAAGAGGGCCTTCGATCATTATCCTAAACATTGAGTGGGACAAGTCCCTCCAACATGAGACCACAACACTCATGTAAATGCCAGGGCAGCCCATGAAAGGAAATTAAAGCGATAACTATGTCTTCCACCTGAGCAGTGCAAAACACCTACACTCCGTGGTAGAGAATAAGTTGGTTGATTTGAAAGTATATATATAAATTAATTTGGGTACGACCGTACGAGTGCAGCAGGTACGTTAATTTTGAGTTTGCTTTTTTTTTTTTTTTTCTTCTATGCCTACCTTATAAACCATAATTTTTAATTGGATTTGGATCCTCTACTGATCCTATAGTCCCAAAAGCACACTTGGGCTTAATAAGCACATATTTTTTTATTTTTTTGTGATAGTCATCAATGCAACTTAAGTACAGTTGCATCAATATATAAACCTTAAACTCAGAATAAATCCTAAATTGTCACCAAGTCGAAATGGTGAGGAAATGTGGACGTACAAATGAGTTAGGAGTATGATAGGTTAAGGGTTCTATCCCTTCCAATGTGACAATGTAACAAACAACTCAAATATACTAAACTCTACTCTAACTAACGCAACTCAATCAAATAATCCACTGCAAACAAAAAAAAAAAAAAAACTAAAAAAAGTAAAACAAAAAGTTTCTAAAAAAAATGAAAAGAAAAGGCAAACCAAATAGAAGAGTGTTTGTGAAGATAGATGTTAGAACTATAAGATAATTGAAAATGCATTTGTAAATAAAGAGTTGTAGACTAGTCGTGATTTATTAAAGCAAGAAAAGACTAGTTCGTGGTTATCTCTTATCCAAATCTCCTAATTAATAGTCAACTGTTCTATACATGTTTTTTGAGTGTTGATTACTAGGTATGGGTGGCCGAAGGGGGTTTGAGGTGGATGTGTAGATGTCGCTGGCAACGACTGGCCGGAGGTGGGTTAGAGGTGATTGGTGGTGGACAGCGGCAGGAGACTTGAGTAGATCGCCACCACCACCACCATAATCATGGTGATCAGAAGAAGATCAAAATTCGGAGGAGATGGTTTGGTTTATTCCCAAAGTAGTGCTGGGTTTAGCTTTCCCATATTGAACCTAAATGGGTGCACAACGACTGTTGGAATTTTGATCAGATACCTTGTTGATCTTTTGATCAACAAAGCTCTGATACCATATTGGAATTTTGAAGACCTGATACCAAGTTGGAATTGCTTTGATACCAAGTTGAAATTTATGACCTGCAATTAAGTATCTAATCACTAGTTTATGAAAGAAAAGAATTTGCATAAAAGATCTCAATTCATGGTGTGATGATCCATTGTCACCTACAGCTCATGGAGAATTCATTTTTCATATATCATCGATTATGATTATCGATTGTTATGTGAAGCTTAGGACAAGTCCCTAAGTCTACAACATAAAGATCTCAACTTATAGTGTGATGATCCATTGTCATCTATAACTCATGGAGGTGATAATTCATTGTCATCTACAACTTATGGATATGAGGATCCAATTTCATTTACAGCTCATAGTGTGTCTCTACGTCCATCTATACAATATCATCTAAGTGATATTTATATCAAGTTGCATAAAACACTTGATAACATAAATATCTTGAGGTTTATCTCAGCCAATTACATGAGCTTGAGTATCAAACCTTCCTACTTAGATTTAATACAAAATATCTAATGGTAATGATCTCAACCATCAATTGTGAGCTCGAGTGTCAAATCATTTAACAAATAAGTCAAACCAAAAAGCAAAACAGTAAAAAATATTTTTTATCAAAGTTGGCTTGACGATCGATTGTCAGTATCTTGACGATTGATTGTCCTCCTAACTTCCAGTTTTCTGGAGAAGTTGGCTTGAGCCACTTTTTTCAGAACTTTTGCCTTTGTGTTAATATCAGTTTAGACATTAACTTCAACAACGACATCGTCTGCAACAACCAAGTTGCATGATCCAGCTATTAAATGTTGGTCATTAATTCACCTCGGCACTCTTCGGAAGTTTTTGGTCGACCCTTTGTAATGTCCGATGAACAATCAAGTACAATTTCGAGAAGCCTGCTGATCACTTCACTACAGGTTTCACATTCCCTGCAAGTCCCAAACCATCCCTACCAATAATTACAAAAAATAAGAATAACATTGAGAATGACGTGGCAAGCGATGCAAGCTCGGACTTGTTCGAGATCGAAACCTTCTCCACTAGTACTACTACGGGTACACAAATTACACAATCAATGTTGTTGTACCAAAACTGTCGCAGGAGCATGTGGGAAGTAGGCCACCCTTACCCAGTAACTATAAGCTGCCATTGAGCCCTCTAAACCCATGCCACCATCTCACCTCTCGTCTTATTCTGCTTTTTTGCTGTTCATAATCTTGTGATTGGGTTATTTGTATTATATAATATATGCATGGGTTGTATTTTATGTTTTTTGTTTTTGTTGCTTGTAACCTTGTGTTTATGATAATTAAGCAGCTGTTGTACGTACCAAAAATTTACATAAGAATCCATAAAATGCACCCTAAATTAGTAAATTGTAAAACCTAAAATGCAACAGTTCCTTCATGAACAATTGACCATATACTAAAGATCATGTAAAGGAATCGATTTCACTTCAGACGCAAAAACAACATAGTTCGAATAGTGTTGATGAAGTAGGCCTGCACGGAGATGATCAATTATTAATTATTTGAGAATTGTATACAACATAAACTAACAAGAAAAATAAATAGATTTTAGATGTAAGAAGTGCATGGAGAATCCATCTCATAGCTTTTAAGGGGAGTTGGAGACTACATCCTTCTTGCACTAAAGAGGGAGACAAAACTACATACATTGTATAATTACAAATGGACTGCATGTATATTTACGTAATATACATAGCATGGTTTGTAAAGCATTGCACAAGCTTCATGATAGACAACAAACAACAGCGATTCCTATTGTTCTGAACCACACAAAGGACCTTGCTCCAAAGGCGCTTTCTGTGCAGCACCATCATCTTCTCTCTCTTTAAACTCTGTTTGCAGGTCAAATCCAAATCCTCCATCACTTCCATACAAGTCCCGATCCCACTGACCAACAAGTTCGTTCTTCTGGTCATCTTTTGGAGGCAAATGAGATGTGGTGCAACCATTGGGCAACTCATCATTCACCCTTTGTTTCTTTCGGGGAGATGAGGGCCTGGTAGATGGATCACTAGGTGTCTGCAACTGAGATGGCTTCTGCTTGTCCTCGGCTGATGGTGACATCTCTGATGCTTTAAGTACACCACCAAGTTTCTGCTGCTCCTCAATGATCTTCTGCAAGTATTTACCTTGAGCTTCGATTCTCATTTGTAACTGTCTTTGAACCTGAATGTGTATTCAAACTTATTAGTAAAGTTTCTCGTTGAGCCATGTTTGAGCCAGATTTTTCCTCCACCGGTCGATCTATCTGATTTCAGGCCGTTGGATGGATCACAAACTCCAAGTAATGGAAGATAAAAATCAAGTCGGGTTCAGGATAATTATCTCAAAGATACGATTTAATTCTTGGAAGATCAAATGAGGATGAAGAAAAAGAGATAATCTTGAAGATTTAATCAGATCCCAAAGACTAGAAAGTAAGGATCAAATCAACTCAAGAAGATCAAATCAAATCAAATCATGATGATATTGAGCTACTTATGGCCTAAGCAAAAAAGCACTATAAATAGGAGGCATCACTCAGTGAAGATAGAAAACCAAGGCTCCACAAACAATACCCAGACAATGTCTCTATTTTCTTGAAACTTTCTTAGTTTCAAGTCTCTCAGCTTCTTTAGTTCAGAGTTCTGCAATTCCTTACAATTTCTTCGTCCATCCTCTTCCATCAATCTTTAATTAGCTGCTAACATTTTCATTCTAGATTTAAGTTTAACATCATTGCCAGACCCTACCTCCCCAAGTTTTAAATTTTATGCAATTTGATTATGTTTGATGTTTTACAATTTAAGTCTTATTTACTTTTTCTGCACCCTCGCTCTTTGGTTTTTGGTTGGTTAAAGTCCTTTAGTTGTTAAGGCATAGTAGAATCCAGCCAAATGGGTGCTCCTAGTCGCACAATCATTAGGTACCTTTATTTCCTATCATCTCATGCCGAGTAGTGGCACGCCCACGCATTTTCAAGGACAAAAAGTTTTGCCTTGATCGTCGGCCATAACCCCCTAGGCCGTGAGCTTTTTTAGCAAACAAGTCGACACAAGTGTACAGCAACAGACCAAAAGAAAAAAGAACAAAACAAGCGTATATAGCCACAAACCAAAATAAGATAACAATCTCTCTCTCTCTCTCTCTCTCTCTCTCTCCCCCTACATCTCTTCACTTTCCCTCTCTTTCTTTTTCTCTCTGTCTCCTATTCCCTCCCTCACCAGACAACCATGGGTTGCTAATCGACCTCCAGATGGCTTTTGCAGGAAACGAAATATACAAATGTATTAGCATCAGATGTTCATCTAAACTTTTCCAATTATTGCACAATATTTTCTGCATAATTCTCCTTTTCACGCTCTAAATTTTCTGTGTGCTTTCCTTACAATATATTTGCAGAGGCCAGACTACATCCTTCTTTCAGTAATTTAAGGCCAATTGAGAGCAAGAGACCTTACCTCAAGCTGTTCATGAAGACGCTTCTGAACCTCCATCTGCATCCTCAATGCCTCATTAATTTGCACTCCACTGAAAAATATAATGTTTTTGTAGAATGTTAGATGCAGTCATTAATATGTATGAGACAGAGGATTATGCATGTAAGGAGATATATTGATATTGGTCATGAAAGCTTGAGAAGAAACAAAACTTGTGCATGTACAGAGGTATAATCATATTAGGTGAGGAAAAAGGTACCCACGGAGAAGAATCTGAACAAGAGAGGCTGTCTCCAGAACCTTTCTTCTCGTCTTTGGAACCTAGAAGTCAAAAACACTTATCCAAATTTAAATTCATATTTCATAAGGTAAAAACAAATTGCTATCACTAACATATATAGATGGAGGGAGGCCACCTTTACCATCAGCTGGAGACTCTGGCAGGTACTTTGCAAGGCGATACTTCTATACAAAAGAATAATGAAGACTAATTACATTATTTTTCAAAATAAAAACATATAAATGTCAAAATTAATGTTCACGTGTACGTAATATAATGTAGCACAATGATCGCACCTGTAAATGGCTTTTCACATGATAAATAGTTAGTCCAGGAACACCCATCACTCTCAGAACACCTTTAGGTGTTGCCCCTAAAGCAAATTAGAAAGAATGAACATCAATTTAGTTGTGGACATTATCGATAAGCAAATTGGAAAGAATGAACAGAGCACTACAGAAGCTGATTCTAAGAAGACATTTTATTACAGATTATCTTTGCCAATTTGGGATTTGAATTTTTCTTTTAAAAATGGGATCTTTATATTACATAGGATTTGAGGATTTATTTGCTTATTACTATTAGGCTTTCCACATTGGGATTTTTTTAGGGATTTATTTCAGGGTTTCCTTATTCATATTTGTATCTCCACAATAAGAAGCAAAACTTTATTAAGAAAAGATAAAGGTACAAGGAAAGACATACAATATGCCAATCTTAGAAAAAATAAAAAATAAGGGCAGCCAAAAGACTAAAGAAATTCAACAATCAATAGAACACGTCCTCCCCAATCAAGAAAGATCAAACTAAAAGAAATATCTCTTAAATGTTTTGTCGAAGAAGGTCACAAGCATACCAAAAATCTACTCCTCCCCCACAAAGAGTCCATGTCCACCCTTGGCTTCAAAAATCCTTTGTTTCATCAACCCAAACAGACCAAAAGTACACTGCAGTGCAGAACCACAAGCGCTCTTCTTCTTATTCTTACTTATCCACCGCAAAATCATCCCCCCAAAAAGAATAACAATCACTAGGCAACAAACTCAGAATACTGAACACATGAATCAATCTTCCCCAAATGTAAGAGGTAAAAAGGAAATGCATAAGGATATGATCAATAATCATGTAAGAGGCCATAAGCAGGTATTTGGTCATCTTTGAAGATTGCAGGTATTTGGTCTTTGTTTTTGAAGATCAAAAGTTCTAATTTTTCCATGAGCCACCTTCCAAGCTAAAACCTGAACCTTGGTAGGGATACCAGCATTCTGCTCTCCTGCTAGATGGAGCAGACATTTGTTTGCGTGAAATTTAATCGCATCCATCCAAGTTAATTGTGTGGTTAGAAAAATTGCATACAACTCACTAACCAAATGCCAACACATGTCCAAATCTTCCAAAAACAATTAATTCTTCGTCTTACCCACCCTCTCTCTCATTCCTGGAATCCCAAAGGTCACAAAACCCACTCTGTCTCTCTCTCTTCTTTAAAGTCCACTGTTGTCTCTCTTTTCTTCCCCCTTGTGAAACCCCATGGCTGAAAATTCTCAAACTCATTATTAAAACTTCCTGAAGAAAACCCAAATCTCAAAGAAAAATAAGGAAAAAGAAAATCACACACAAGATTGGAATCTCTTTCTTTGCATTACTTATGACTTCTTAGGAGTTAAGAGTATGGGCGGTATGGAAAGTTCAGAGCACTGCCACTTTTTTCTCCCTAAAAGTTACACCTTTTTTTTTCCTCAATGCAACCCACCAATAATATTGCAAATTATTTGCTATGTTTATATTTGATAGCTTTTCATCTTCATGATAACAACCACTTCTTTTTTTAATCAAAGCACAGAGCTATGTAAGCTTTTGCAGCAGTGCCGAAGCATCCTCTTCTCCAGACAATGCTCCATGTCCTTCAATTTTCTTCTTTCTTTTTTTTTAAGAAAAAAATTCAGCAAACTAAAAGGAACATGAAACATGAATAAAAATTTAATCAAGGTCGGTGCTGCAGTATCAAGCATGTCCATTGTGAAAGAAAGTCTACCGGAGATCAACTTGCCAAAGTACAGTTTCAATTTTGACTTGGAAGTTGTCTGTTTGAAGATCCTCCTGTGAATGTCTGCAATGCTTTTTCGATTATGTTATTGGAGTTGCAAGGCCCAATGATGTGCGCTAAGTTCAGCTTTGATGATGTTCCTTTGAGATTTGGGTTTTCTTCAGGAGGTTTTAATGGAGAGTTTAAGCATTTGTAGTCATGGGGTTTTGCAGGGGAGAAGAGGAAGAAGAAGTGAACTTTTAGTGTTAGAGAGAGAAATAATAGAGATAGTGGGCGTTCTGACTTTTGGGTTCCAGGAATGAAAGATAGGGTGGGAATGGGAAGAATTTACTTGCTTTTTGGAAAATCTGGACATGTGTTGGCATTTGGTTAGTGACTTGTATGTAATTTCTCTAACCACATGATGAACTTGGACGGTTCCAATCGTAAATCACATAAACAAATTTCCGCTCGATCTGGTAGGAGAGCAGAACTAGGGATACCAGACTCCCAAATCATCCTAAAAGGTTCAAATGACGGAAGACCAGGGTTGTCTAACAAGCACAGGAAAAAAAAAAACATTTATAAGAAAAAATCTCCAAAGCAGAGGAACTCCAATCTCATTTGTCAGGTCTATTTGGGTGCAATGCAACATTAGTGATGTGGGTAAAAGTCAAATTCCAAAAGGGCGGTGTAGAAGAAAGAGAGGAAGCAACAGAAGAGATATTTGTGGTTTCTGGAAACTCGATAAAAATGATGGACTAAAGACTCAAAGGAGGATTACCCTAATTTTATAACCATTCCCCACCACAAACTTAGACCTCTAGAAGAAAGAAGAATAACTATGAGAGTTAAATTTCCAAGGACAATGAAATGAACCACATTCCACAATTTTAGAGTCCAAACCACTAAACGGCACTCCAAACTTACTTTGGATAGCAAAACATGACAAAGTAAACTGCTCACAAGAAAATCTCCACAACCATTTACCTAAGATAGCCATGTTCGTAAGCATTAAGTTTTCAATCACTAACCAACCATTTTCTTTAAGATTTTGCACTAGACTCCAACTGATTAAATAATCTCTTCCCCCTTCACTACTCCCTTTTCAAAAGAAATCCCTCATCAGTTTCTCTAGGATTTTGGCACTAGACTCCCACTAATTAAATCAGCACTAATACCTCAAAGGACGGTTTTTTCTTTAAATCCAAAACCAATGTGATTTCTGATCCACAAATGTAACAATGGTGCTTCCTATTTCAGTAAACATAATTATAATAACATAAGTGACTGAGTATGAGATCTATGTGTGAATGTATGATAGGCTGATAGCCAAATGTAAAGATTTAATGCTACTTTTCAGGGTTATATTCCACAAACCAGTTTGTATCCTATCTTATTTCTTCAGAAATCACCTACGAAGAAGTTAGGAAAGGGAAAAAAACAAATATAAAACAAAACCTCTGCCGGACAACTAACCACAGCCATCACAACTACATAGATCCATTGATAAACATCAGAGAATTCATTACTAAGCAAGGGAAAGAAGAGAAATTCTCAAATTAAGTTAGAAAGACTATTCTCCTTACAGAAGAAAAATCATCTGTAAACAAAACAAAAAAGATTTGGGAAGAAAGAATATTCAATAAAACTAAAGAAGCTTCCCTAGATGTAGCCATTAATCAAGTAAAATACAAGAAAAAATCCATTTGGTGCAGAATTAAAAGGGTCACCAAAAAGCACAATTAATGAAGTAAATATTATTCGAAACTGGTCAAGTAACCTTAAAGTTCTTTCATCTCTTCTTCATCATTCCATGTAACTACCATATCATCCATATAAAAAACTAAAGCAGTCACTTAACCTTTCTCATGCTTCAGAGGTAGTGTATGATCGGAATTGCTCTCTTTATACCCAAATCTTCTCATAGAATGAGTGGATCTCCCAAATTATGCTCTTTAAACTCTAAGTTTTTTACTAGGCTCTAATATAGTGCAAGAATCAGGTATTGGGTAAATTTCTGATCTAATTTTCTTCTCCCTTTAGAAGGTATTTATATCTAAACAATCATATATAAACTAGGAAAGAGACCAAAAATAAAGAATATAGGAAAAAATTCAACTATTTAAACACTCTTCTAATCTCTTTCTACAGGGCCAACACCTAACTTGTTTGTAACGTGTGAAAACTGTTTGCTCATAAATCAAACATACAACAGAGATGGCCTGATTACAAGAAAAAAAAATTGAAAACAAGTAACAAACAGAATTGTACTACTCAATAGAAAATACCCACTATCTGGTCCACCAAGTTGAGTAATGGCGTCGACGAAGCGGTCGTGAAGATCCGAAGTCCAGCGCAGTCGTTGCTTCCCATTTCCCCCAGAAGGCGTTGGGCTTTTCACTGCAGAACCAGTGACAGCCCCACCAACGCTTGCAAGCTGCTCACCACTCTGGGGCTTATGCGGGACTAAGCTCGCAGTTGAAAACTTCTTCGCATGATACATGGTGAAAAACACTGAATATGTACGATAAATACAGTGAATGATTATCAATGAATCAAAATAATAATTCAAATTAAGTAATTCAATTCCACTTTCGATCAAAATAGAGAGAGAGGGATGTACCTGCGAAAACAACTGAGCTAGAAACAGCTCCTCCAGGGCACAATTCAATGGATGAGACGAGTCATAGGAGATTCTTTTGAGGAATAGGAATGGTTGTCAATGGAGTTTGATTGGAGAATTGGAATGGAGGCCTGCAAAAAATGGTAAACGGCGCGTTTGGACATGTAGAGAAAACGGGGTCAAAGGGCCACGCAAGTCACACAATTCAACTTCACAAAATGTTGTGGTAATTCTTGCCTGCGATGCCAGTCATGCCACCCACTGGGGACTGACTGGGACCCGCTATTTTATTGTGAGAGCCAAACGCACCTTCTGCCCAGCGCACAAATTAGTTATGGGAAATTCTATTTAAGGAAAATTTTAGTAAAAGGAATTCAACTGTTCCATATTTGAGAATTCCAATTTTATTTTGTTTCAATTAAGAATTATAATTAATCAATGACTCAATTAATGGTGTTCCATCAATTTTTTTGAAAACAAAAGAGTCTATTAGCCTTGAAAAATTATAAAAAAAGTTTTTTTTTTTTAAAAAAAAAAAAAAAAAAAAAAAAGGGGACACGGGACACCCAGCTCTCTTCCCCTCTTCAGCTGACCAGCCGACTATTACCCCCCTCCCCCTGCGCTGATGACTCAACTCCTCCCCAACGCCAGCAACCCTCTCCCTTCTGCCACTTCTCAATCTCGATTTCTCCCTCTCTCTCTCTCTCTCTCTTTCTCTTTCTACTAGGAGTTTTGTACGGGTTGGTGTTTGCTAAAATTACCAATTTTCTTTTGTAAGATTGGGTTTTGCTACAATTAGCATTGAATGGACCACACCCACCCACTATAAAACCAAGCATTGAATGCTACAATTCATATGTTTTAGTAATTGTTTGTTGTTATTTATTATTTTTTTTTTTGTTGTAAATTTTGATGTTTTATATGAATTTTGACATAAAAATGGTGCTTTTTGCCAATTCATGGGACCTAGGGATTGTTTATGTTGAGGGGCCATTCAGCATTGGTCCACCGAATACCATGATAGTATTCAATGGTCAAACACCAAATTAGCTACTTCGATTTGAAAATCCCCCGGCATTGTTTGCATCATTCGTTGGGAGGTAACCGAACATAACTTCCATTTGGTAGCAGTCTACCGAAAATATGAAGTCCATTCGGTAGCCGTCTACCAAAATAGTTTTCATCATCTGGTTGACTCATACCAAAAACTAATATCGTGTTCAGTACTAATCAAAAGCAATTGGGTTACACCAAATTGACTCTTAGATCTAAAAGGGAAGACTATTGTGCTAATAACATATTATAAATTGAGAGAGACATAATAGAAGAGAAGAGAAGAGAGAATTGTGAGAATTGATTGTATCTTTCGTCTTATTAGACTGCCTATTTATAGGCTTAAAGCATAATACTTGGGGATTACTCTCAAGTATTCCTATTTTACGAGAAATTATTTTATGTAATCGATACACTGTCACGTAATGTAATCAATTCAACATGTTATAACATGAGTAGATATTAATAATACTATATCATAATAATATAAATATATTATCAAATAATACCTTTACACGTTAGTATAATAAATAGAAATTACAAAGTAAACCCAAATACATCTTTGTGGGAAGCCACATAATTTACATAATTTATAACAAAACCCATAAAATTTTGTCACTCAAGGTTAAGAAATAACACTCATCTTTTTTTTATTTTAAATTTATTATTATTACTTCTCAAGGTTTGGTTTCTCAAATCTTTAATTCTCCTTCTGTTCCTATATCAATTTCATGGTTGATTGGTCTCTATTTGAGAGCATCCATATTTAGGCATGTACCGCTGCACAAGCTCATTTCCCTTGATTTATTACCATCATTGAAATGGGACAGGATCAGTGTTTTAACCTGAAGACCCAATTGCTTCTCACTAAGTGGTCATGTGATGGACATATGATTTACCACATCACAAAGAAGCAAATGCAATAGCAAATACAACTTAAGAATATCCAATAAGATAATATGCAAAAGTTATAATTTCATGAGGCTACTGGAGTTAACTAAGTTTGATGACCTTTACCAAAACTTGCACATAGCGACAGCCCCATGCAAATCGCCAAAAAGCATTTCAGGCTAATCTTGTGCGTATGACTAGCAAGATAGAGTTAAGCATATCCATTTCAGAACAATTAATTTCCATAACATCATAAACAGCCCTTATTATGAAACTGCAACAAAGCAAGTTAATTTAACCAAACAAACTTCTTCATTGTACCACAATTTAACTAAGTAAATAAGTTAAAAGGCAAAAATAAGGAATTATTAAACTAAATTGGTTTGCAGCCACTTCAGAATAGTGGAAATTACTTAATGAGCAAGAAGAATCAAACATACCCATTTGCTGTAAGTCAGAAACAAAAACAGCGAGGCATCTAGGAGAGCAGCACATTGTGGAAACAAAATGAATCTCGTCTCACTCTTTCTTCAACAATTTAGTAAAATAGTGTCACTTCAAAGTTTTTTGCCTCTTCGTTACCAGAACTTCATTTTCTTTATAAGAATCAGTTCATTTGAAGCAAATATATCATCACCTTAGAGGTGAACACGTTGTAACAGATAAATCTGTTCTCTTACAGTCATCAGCAATTTTCAAATTAAAATAAGTAGAATGAAGAGGGTCCTTAACATTTGAAGAATCTGGTTGCTATGTGTTCTGCAATTCCCAAGCTTGATGTTAGACCGGGTGACTCAATTCCAAAGAGGTTAACAAGACCAGTTATCCCATGAATGTCCTCCCCCTGCATGTATGAATACATAATTAGTCCACATTTTTCGATACTAATAGTTCATGAACTCACCAAACAAAATCCACCCTCCACCACAGCCCATAGCAGTAAAAAGTATATCAATAAAACCATATCAACCATATATATATGAGATAATAGTTATAGTAGAGAGTTTCAATTACCACTTTAATTACAAAAATACAGCTCGTCATGCATGTCTATCATATTTAAACTCTTTTTTTTTTTTTTTCAAAAATACCAAATTTAAACTCTATTGAAATAGGATAGAACAAAAAGAAAACACAAAACAGTGTATACATGTTGGGTAAACTTTAATGTCATCTGACATTTTAAAAAGCATATATAGGTCTAGAAATGAAGAAAATATAGTACGAAAATATATCAAGAATATAAATAGTAAAAACTTTGTATGATACGTCGGAGTTTAATTGATCTTGTCTGACTTAAAAAGAAAATGACTACGGGAACCTAATTTTTTTTTCAAAATTTAGTTTTACAAAAAGGTTCTGTCATGCTTTAAGATTAGGAATTGGATCTTAAGTATTTATTATTTTATTTTTTCAAAAAGAGGTTACTACAACTTTGCTTGGGCAGGACATCGGACAAAAGAGAGAAGATAGTGTGCCCAACAATTTTTACCCGATAACCAAAGCAATATTTTCAATCAAATGTCAGAAATCAACTGTCAGAGAATTGAGAAAAATCCTTGATGCAAGTTAATATTGAACTAACAAACCTGACTTTGTTATTCCACTATTAGAAATAAGATAAAGTCAAATCATGTTAAAACCCTAACCAAATTAAACTGAATTAGTCAATACTTTCCAACACGCTCATCAACCTTGCCTCTATGTTTCACTAGATTCAAGTGGATTTGGATCCCTCAATACAGGAATTCATGGATACTAGTTTCATTAAAGTACCTTGCACCCACATGATAAACCAAAGGTTGACCTAGAAGGATTTGGGTGAAATTTGTGGGTAAGACACCACAGTAACTGATGGAGTTTAAGAGCCTAATTGTAAAGGGATGACACACCTGTCTACGGCTAACTCGGAAGTTTTGCCTTCCTCCGTAACCCAATAAGGATTAGGCTTTGCTTCTGTTACAAGTTTCATTGTAGTTACAGACGACTCAGATACTATATATCTAGGACTGCCTTCAGTAATCACAAGTTTACATGCTTTGTCCATACACTTGATAAAAGTGTAAAAGGACCAATCACAGTCCAAGATAAAAGTGTCATGTCTAGAGGTTATTGTGAGACCATTCCAACATCCAGAGGATCATGGTGGTGCAAGGAAATTGAAACAAATAAATAACATTAGAAACAAAAACAACAGTAAGGGGAAATGAAAATGCAGGGTAAAATAAAGGGACATTGTGAACCGAAGTAAAATTGCATTGAAGACAGCAATCATTGATTGCCTTGTTGCTCCCAAATAAGAATCAAGAAACAATGGTATGGTATGATTTCGTGCAACTCGGTGAGTGTGGTCATTTTTCTTTTTTGGGATTCTCCTTTTTTTGGGAGACGGGGGTGGCAAAAGATAAATTAAAGACAAATTTGTACGGTTTAATGCACCTTACCTCACGCCAAGTGATAATTAACTGAACAATTTTCAGTCAAAAACGAGACCAAACCGTGACACAATCTCAATGGACTAATCAGTAGAGGTATTTATGATGGTTAATAAGATTAAGATGTAAAGTATGTAAAGTATGTAAAGTATGTAAAGTATGCAAAGAATGCAGTAGATGCTATTACTTAGATGCTCATGTAATCTAGCCATCATAAGTCTCATGATGGATCATGGATGTGTCAACAATTAAATTGTGACCTAATATTTTAGGTTGCAGTACGCAAGAACTAACCTGTACGACAAAATCAACAGGAGACTGTCGAGGACCTGAAAGCTTCGGTCGAATCCCTGCATAACCTGGCTCGAGAGACCCATCCTTTAGATTGGGGTAGTACTTCCTTATCTCTGGGTAAAATAGCTTCATGCGGTTCGTACAGACAGAATAGTCAAACCTGGGACCAAGGGCTTGTCATGTTTATAAGAAAGTGTCCAACATCACACTTATACAGGTACACACCAAGGTTAAATAAATGACGAAAATGGCTGAAACTTTTTCTTATCCAGTAGACAGCACAATGCGCTCATTGGACATGCAATAAAAACAACACCTCATCTTTGTGTATATAATAGCATCTAAAATATATCTTTCAATTATAGCATTACAATACCACCCACAACATCATTTTAAAACTTTTTATCATTAATTTTTTATGACTTCAAACTTTTGCATCATGTATAGTATGTAATTTTAAGAGAAATTTCCCTCAAATGCAATGAAAAACAAATTGCATGCATAGGAACTTCTGCAATGTGTTTGCAACCACTTAACCCAACAGACTTATTGACAATGCACAAAATACAACATAGTATAGAATGGAACAGAGGTCAAGAAACAATACTTATTTAGGAAGCTTGAAACATCATCAACACTATCAATCCATTCAACATCGGGACCAAACTTGACCTGACCGTTCAAATCCAGAGTAACATGAACTCCAAGGCCACCATCCTCTGGTATAGGATATACTAAATGTTTGAAGGGGCAGATTCTAGTATTAGATAGTGTGAAGTAGCACCCACGAGCGAAATGTGAAGGAGGAATAACTGCACTATGGAGGCCATCAAATCGCTTTGCAAGGGCAGGGGCACTCAAACCTGTCGAGTTCACTACAAGCTTAGGAATGAGTACCATCTCTGGTTGCAGAGGAAACTTTCCATTCCAGTTTTCAAGTTGTTTGGTTTTGGAAATATGAAGGCACAGGTGATTTTCTTCAATATGGCCACCAATAACAGTAGTATTATAGGAGAAGGTTGTGCCGTGATTTTCAGCTTCACCCTGAACCCACATGGGGGTGATATTTCTTTCAATAACCAGTTTTAGCTCTCCATAATAAGATACTGAAACTCTACTCTATTTGAGCATGTAGTTTATCCTAACTTAATAAATTAGAAAGCTAGAAAGATTAAAATTCATACCACCAAAGACAGCATCAGCGAATGTGTATCTACAATCCCAGAAACTGGTGATAGCAAGGCTTTCAAGCATTGCAATTCAGGCTCCAATCTCATGGCTTCTGAACCCTCCATCATTACCAAACCATCAACCCCATTTTTAATCCCACAATTCATTAGAGTATTCAACTTTTGAACCTCTGCAGACCCAGTTGCAACTATGAGTTTACCAATTTTTTTATGAGGAATATTGTGTTCCAAGCAATATTTGTACAGCAATTCTCTTCCTCTTACACACAAGATTGCCTGCAAAATGGGTTGCAATTAGATTATTAAACTCATATGAGGAGAATTGGGAAATGGGTAATTATGTATTGAGTATTTTTTAAATGAAGCTTTTCACTTTTTCATTTCTTTGGTTTTGTTTGGGTAGTACAGTCTGTCAGTCTTGGTAAAAATGATAAAAACAATCAGAAAAAGAAAGTGAAAGGAGAGAGAGACCTTGAGTGAATTGGGAGGGTAGTAAATGCCGGCATGGATGACCTCGCTGTTGCGAGAACTGGTGCCAGTGCCGAAGGTGGGAGCTGATTCTAAGACCAACACCTCTCTGCCCCTTAAAGCGAGCTCTCTGGCAACTGCTAATCCCACCACACCTGCCCCTATCACCACGCAATCTACCCTCTCTTTCGGAACCCTTCTGCTGCTGCTGCTAGTATTACGAGTCGTCAAACTCTTCAAAACCGATGATGATGATGATGATGATGATGGTGATAACAGAATTCTCTCCAGCCTCTGAAACGTGCTTCTCAGCATGTTTGGGGTTTTACCTTTCTCTCTTGGCTCACTCACCCCTGTGTTTTTTAGGAGATAAAAGTACAACACAAACACTCTACAACACCATGAGCTTCGCTAGCAAACTTGAAAGTCGAAACTCCAGAAATATGAAGAGAAGATCGCTTTTTAGAGCTATTTTAGGATTCTGCAATTGTAATTTTAAATAGATTTAAATCTCATTAATTTTTTTTAACAATTTGAAAAATTTTAAATTTTGATAAAAATTAAATAAAAATTAAAATTAAAATGCAAAAATTTTGAACTTTCTTATATTTATAAAAAATATTGAAGAGACTAAATAATATGGTAAATTTCATATGATAATACACATTAGAGGTAAATACTGTTAAAAAAATAGTTTACTAATTAATAATTACATAAATAACACTTCAATTTTATTTATACTATAATATTGCAGTTAAAAGATAAATATATTGATTAATTAATTGAGGGAGCTTAATAATTGTAATTAAAAGAGTGATTAAACATATTGATTAACTTAGTTAAAAAAATGATATAAGATAAACATATTGATTAATTAATTGAAGGAGCTTAATAATTGCAATTAAAAGAGTGATTAAATTGTGTAATTAAAACAATAAAAAACATTGATCGTCTTTTGGTAATGTACTAATGTGTACATGAAAAAAATAAATGAAAAACATAAGAATAACTAAATTTGAAAAATAGTCCAAAGCCACTGCCACCTGGACCAACCTAGGCCGACCCACCTACCTCTCTTACCCTATTTCCTCCAAACATACATTTTCATTTCTCTTTCAGACCCACCCAACCCAGCTCTGCTCCTATCTCTCTCGCAAACTATTTGTATAGAAACCTCCCCATAAGCTAAAAATTCTCAAACCCCCAAATTCAAAAACCCACTTGAACTCTCCAAACCCGTTTCTTTCTTTCCTTCTCTAACTCTCCCAAAAACGTATGGACAAAACAAAACACAGAGACATTAAACGGCGCTGTATGAGTCATGACTCGCTCTCAAAGATTTCTTAGCACCAGTACCAGCGGCAACACCGCCTCCTAAGTCAGTCACTTTGGAGTCGGACTTCGTCGTCATACTCGTAGCGTTGCTCTGCGCCGTCATATGTGTGGTGGGTTTTCTAGCCGTGGCACGCTGCGGGTTTGTAGTGCAAGTGAGCGAAATTTCATTGAATTTCGATAGTTTTCAATAATTTTGGTGAAACTTTGATAATTTCGGCAAAATATTGACGAAAAGTTGATGAATATGTGTTAAAATTTTCATACCCCTAAAAAACAAAATTTTACTCCTTAATTATAGGATGGAAAAAGAATTTGTTTTTTGTTTTTTTGTTTTTAAAGGTTAAATGGCTAACTAAAGGCTAAAACACTTTTTAAATAAAAGTTTAAAATGGCCCCGTGGAGATTACTAATGAAAAATGATCCACTTTATAATGAGAAGCGCTTGCATTTTTTTTATTGGCTTATTTATCGATTTGTCATTCGAAACTGTATTACATTCTCATATTACCACTTGAAAGTATTTTTGTCCCACTTTACCACCTGTAACTTACACATGTGTCCCATTACCTTGTTCTGTCACTTCTATCAATAAGTCCGTCAAAAATGCTGACGTGGCAGAGGCAATTTGGATTTTTCACACCTAATGCCATTATAGATCACTTCTCTTCCACATGGCACACTGGGTACGTAGTACATGTGGCATGACACATGTGTATTTACAGTTTGTGGAGGGTTTAATTAAAGAAACTTAAATAAAAAGAAATCAAAACCCAAAAGTGAGAAAGAAATCAAAACCTAAAAATGAAAAAAAAATCAAAACAAACAAAAAAAAAGTCAAAAGGGTTTTGAAAAATGGTGAAGGGACAGAAAGGCTGAATTTTCAATCCTCCACTAAGAGGATTCTTGAATCGAAGGCTTTGTATTCTAGAGGAAGAATCTTACAAAGGCGCCATTACTCTGCTTGGAGAGGGCGAGATAGAGGTTCCTTTATACGGTAACTGGACCCCATCTTTTAACCTTTTGTGGCTTGGAATTCATGTGCGATTTATCCAATGATTTGATTATGTTGAAGGATGATGATAAGTTATATGAGGTTCATATTGATCACACAACCAATGACACTGATCCTAATGCTGCTTTTGAAGATGATGAGGACACTGATTATGAAGTGGATGAGTTTAAGAGTCCTGAGAATTTTTCAAGTGATGATGATGAACACAAGATGAGGAGAGCAAGACCTTTGCCCAAGTTCATTAATTTTAGACCTAGTGACATACTTAACCCAATGTTCCACTGTAGCCCTTTGAAGACCACTCGATTTCCAAACATAAAAGTATGCAGGGAGGCAATAAGGATGTATTCAATAGTCAATGGTCATCTGATTAGGTTTATGATCAATGATTCATAAAAGGTACAATGTTGTGAATAAGTTTGTCCTCGGAAGTTGTATGCTTCAGCTGTCAATGGGAGCATGGAGATCTATGTGAAGACTTATGAACCAGAACATAATTTTGTGCAAGGGTGACTGAAACAAATATGCAGATGCCAACTGGCTAGCAAAAAAGTATGCAAACAAGCTTGCCAGAACTCCAAGGTGGTCTTTAGGGGATTTCAAGGAGACAGTGGTATCAGAATTTAAGGTGAATGCATCCAAATCTGTAATATATAGAGCTAAGCTAAAGACTGTTGAGGTTTAGGAAGGGACCTACAAGCATCAATATGCTTCTTTATGAGATTATTGTGAAGAGCAGCAGAGAACTAATGAGAATACAACTATCAAAGTACAAAGCAACAATAAGGGTGAGAGATCAAGGTTCGAGAGAATATACATATGCCTTGGTGGGTTGAAAAAAGGATGGCTTGAAGGTTGTAGGCCATTTAATGGTTGTGATGGGTGCCATATCAAGGGCCTTCACCCTGGTCAGTTGTTAATAGTTGTGGGCATTGATGCTAATAATGGAATGTATCCAATGGCCCTAGTTGAGGTGGAAAATTATTCAACTTAGAAGTGGTTTCTTGGGTGGTTGGCAGAGGACTTGAATATAGAAAATAGCAGGAATTATGTGTTTAGGATTGATAAACAAAAGAGGCTAATTGATGCTATAGCTCATTTGTTTCCAGAGGCTGAGCATAAGCACGATTGGAAGCATTTATATGATAACTTCAAGAGTGCAGGTCACAGAAGCTTGGGACTAAAACTTCACATGGAGAGTATTGCGAGAGCTACAACCACTTCTTGGTGGGAGACTGAAATGGAAAAAATGTTGATGATGAATGAGAACGCTTAAGATCGGTTAAGCAAGAGGGATCCAAAGAATTGTTGCATGTTACATTTTCCATACATGGAGCAAGTGTGATGTCCTTATGAACAACTACTGTGAGGCATTCAACAAGGCAATCCTTGAGGCAAGAGACAAGCCTATCATCAGCATGCTTGAGAGGATAAGACTATATATCATGCTGTTGATGGCAATGAGAAGAGGAAAGTGTGAAAAATGGAAGAAAAATATTGGTCCAAGAATTTCCAACTTGTAGAGGATAACAGGAAATAGGGTCTATTCTGCATTCCCAAGTTTTCAGGAAGAAGGGTGGTTGTTGATTTGGACAAGAGAAGCTGCACTTGCAGAAAATGGAATCTCACAAGGATCCCCTGTTTGCATGCTTGCAGTGCAATTAGTTTCCTTCACAAGGATGCCTTGGATTATCTGGATCCATGTTACAACAAGGATGCTTACATGAAAGCTTATGGTCACACGATTCATCCCATGCCTAGCCAAGATATGTGGGCCAAGACTGGAAATGCACCACTTCTCCCACCTATATACCACAAACAACCTGGCAGGCCAAAGAAGAAGAGGGTTAGGTCACAAAACGAGCTTCCCCCTCCACCCACCAGTCGAAATAGGTTAAAAAGGTTTAACCTCAAAACCAAAGGTGGAAAGTGTGGGCAAGTGGGGCATAATCTTAGGAGTCGTGGTAGGCAGAAACAACAGCAGACCCAGCAAGATGATGTCACAACATCTCAACCAACTCAGGTTGTATGTCCTTTTCTACTTCAATGCATGCATTTGTTATTATATGTTGACTAAAAGAACACTAAAGATAGGTCCATATATACATCATTCTGTCATTTGTTTCAGATCCATATAATCAACACCACTTATGTCTTTCAGGTTAGACCTCCCAGTGCAAGATTTTAAGCAATGAGTAGCTCATCACAACCTCAACCTAACTCAACATCCCAGCCTCAACCTGACTCAACATCCCAGCCTCTTGGTGGCTCATCTTCTTAAAATATTGGCAGGTCATCATCTCAACCAATTGTGCAGTCTTCAAGTCAACCTGCAGGGTAGTCTTTATCCTAACTAATTGGTCAGAAAAGATACAAGTCTCCCTCCAAGAAGAAGACACCAACAAGGAAGAAGAAGGCACTGAGGCATCCTTGTGATTTCACAAAGAAGAAGCTGCATTTCCCATGGGTCTGATGATTAAAACCTTCAAACCTATGTTCTCTTTCTCTCTCTCTGAAGCAAAAATTGGAGCACCAAAGCTGAAGCATTGTGGATCTGAGCTTAAAGGAAGCTTCGATCTGGTGCGTTCTTTCTTGTTATAGGTTAGGGTTTTCTAACTTAAAATCGATTTCGCAAATTTAGGGTTAAAAGAGGTTGGGGTTTTTAGGGCTTTTGTGGTCTATGATATTCCAGCAAAAATAAGTGATTTTCATAATAAGGTTTTCCTATTCGTTTTTGGAGTGTGATATATTTTGTTAGTATTTTGTGATTTATTTTGTATAGATCTCTTCAAATAACAGGTTTCTTCAACTTTTGGTGGGTTTCGCATGGATGAATTTCTATATTACCCAGGACAGCTTTTTTTGTATCAGAATTTTCTGGTCAACTTGTTCACACATCTGTTTCTCTTGCCTTATTGAAAATTGTTCACCATATTTATATGGGTTCAGGTATAATAAACCTTTTTTTTTTTTTTCATTTTCTTCCATTTTGGTGTGATTATGCTTTTTAAATAGATTCCTAGATTGATTCTATAGGTGAGAAAGTACACCCCTTTTATAGTGGTAGAAGGAACTATAGACAAGCTGTCTGGGTCAGTTGGTTTTGGTGATGTTACTGGGTGAGTGATTTAGTAGAAAATCTTTTTTTTTTTTTTTGTGTGTTTCTTCTCTTGGATGAAAAGGATAATTGAATATGGTCAGGTACATTGGAAAGAACTCCAAATCGGAGAGAATACCAATGACTACTCTTATATTGACTGAGGCATCTGATATGAGCAAGTGAGATTCATTTTCTTGTTTTGCTCTAAAATATTTAAAAGTGGGAAATTAATAGATATGATATATCAATCTTCATTTATTCATATGTGATGAACTTATACTTCCATTCATAATTGGTTTGCTAAGTGATTCAATGTAATCAATTTGAGAAGTTAATGTTGTGAAATTTGTGAATTGTGATTATACTGAATGCAAAATGTTTATATATGTTGGTTCTTATAAAAAAACAGGGGTTGTGAATATAGATTGGTTATCGGTTGCATAAAATAAACTACAAACCCTCAAAGGATTTGAAGGACTTTCTAAGCTCACTGTAAGTACTCATAATTGAATTTTTTTTCATATTTTTGTGGTACAATCCAACAAATTTCATTTTGTAGTTCCGTGAGTTTTACATTACTAGTGGGATCTTAAGCTTGGTGTAGGGGATCTAGAAGGGGATGATAGTGCTATAAAGTGGATTATTTTATTTTTGTGAATGTGGTGGGGGTGTGAATTTAAGTTGGTGAACACTTAGAAGATTAGTATAAAAGGTTGTAGTTTTCTGCTTAAGTGTATTGTACAGCAGCACATTTGGAACACCAGAGGTGTTTTGTAATGGATGATTTCTATGTCATATATATGTTATAATTGCTTTTGGATCAACTTATGAGTTTTCTGGTGAATGAAGCAGGTTACTGCATGCATTATTATCTTGTTCTTTAATTGGTTAGCAACAAGCACATTTGGAAACCATGTCCAAAGCTACATTAGGTCCTCCAATCAAATTTTAATTCTTCTATACATGTGGATATTACAAACAAAACCATTTTTAATTTGCAAATCATATTTCTTAAGCAACTTCATTTTGCAGTAGCTACCAACTCTCCTATTCAAACCAATATCCGAACTAATTTGTAACCGTAGCTTAAGACTAGCACCTGACTGACACATTAGTTTCTCATGTGAATGTCAGCCTCACTTTCAGATCCCACATAAACCAGCAACCTTACCAAAACAAGTGGTGCATATGGTCTTTCGCTATCCCAAACCCTACATCCTGGCGCAACTCTAAATGGTTCTTTAGTGGGCAATAAAGCTAGGAAAAAAATAGTTGGGATTGCCAAGATTTATTGTAGTGACCCTATTGTTTATGTTCGAGTTATTGTATGACAGAAGGATATATTACGATCCGATAATAATTAAATATGTTCATCAACTTTCTGGTTGTTCTGGATGGTCATGATATTCTGTTAGGCGTCATTCATGACTTGTGGAATAAAGAATTAAATAATAAATTAAATAATAAATATCATTTATTAATTATTCTTATTTTAGAAGTGTTTCTAATGGAAGACGATAAATTCCACTGCTAGAAGAATTAGAACCTAAGAGGTCACACTCTATATAAGGACGATGATCAAATAATAGAATGGTATATGAAAGATATAATTAATTAATGATATAAATTAATTATTGAGTTGAAAATTAATTATTGAGAATAATTAATTAAAGTTCAAATTAAATTTGGGCTTATAATTATGATTGATATTTGGGCCAAACCTTAACAATGCCCAAAGCCCAAGTAAGTTGGATTTAGGAAAAGCCCATAATAATAAATATGAGATATTTGACTTAGTAAATGGTTTGGATAAAACCATCAACTTAAGTCTAATCAACAAAGTTTAACTTATTAATTTATTTTGGATAATTGTAAAATAAATAAATAATGTGAGACCCTAGATTTTACTATATTTTAATTTTCCGGTTTGTTTAAATAGAATGTGGTTTTATTCTTCAAGTTGACAAATTTTTATGAAGTCCAAGTGACTAAGGCTAGACTTTGGTGGCGTAGAGCTCATTTGTTTTAGAATAACGACGTTGGGTTTGTCAAAAACGGAGTTCGGACAAAGGAATTACGGATTTTCAAAGTTGGATAATTGTTTAATTATTATTTGATTTTTTGAAATTTTATTTGAAAAAGTTGGTTTTTTCACAAAATTTCTGGAAGTCAAAAATAATGTTTTGAGACCATAGAAAATATGTACTCAGCCTCACGAGTCTGTAGTAATTTTCGGGAGATTTTTCGGAGCTCAGATGTATTTTTGGTGGATTTTTGAAGTTGTAGAAAATATAAAAAAATCTGGAAAAGAAAAATTAGCACACGTGGACGCTGATTGGGATTGCCAGCGCCACGTGGAGCGCGGTGGTTGGCTAGACGCGCTGACGAAGCAAGTGCACGGATCGAAGATGCATCGCGTTGCACCGAATCTCTTAGCCTGATTTAATCGAGAACATTCGCCTTTATTAAAACCATTAATCCTAATCGTCCATTGAAAAAAAAAAAAAAAAGGACCGGATCCGTTTCTCCAAGCTGGGTCGCCTGCCCGTTTCCTCTCACATCTCTTCAACCCTCGCGCTACTCCATGAGTTTTTTTTGACCCGGTTCGCCTCTAGCTCTCTATTTCTTTTGTTTTGGCTGATTTGCGAGTAAGAACTTGTCCCACATTGAAGAAATAAAAGAACCTCTCACTTCCACAAGCCTATAAATAGAAGACCACCCCATCCATTTCTCTCCACACCTAAAGTTTTGTGACACTTCCAAAACTTTCTTGAGACAAGCCACTTGTTGAGAGTTTCTTAAGTTTGAAATATTTGTTTTGGTTATTTTCTTGAGTACCCTCAAGGATTTTGCACCTAGGAATATCTTAAGCAAATAATTTTGGCAAATTGTGGGGAAACTCTATCAAAATTCTCTGCTCGCCTTGGTAAGGTCTTTGGGTAAGACTTTTGAGTTTCGTTAAGTTATTTTATTTTGAAGTTAATTACTTATTACGCTTTAATTTTTGTTTTAGCAATTCTATTTGTGGAGATTAAGCTAAGGAAGTCTACAACCAGATATTTAATCTCTACATTCTCTTTAAGGTTTTATGCATGATTAATTAGTTAAGTTGATTTTATTAAATTAATTAATCATGTCTAAAAGTTGGATTTAATTACGCATAATTAATTAGTTAAGTTGGATTTATTAAATTAATTAATCATATCTAACTTAGATTTAATTACATAATTAGTTGATTAAAGTTAGATTTATTATAATCAATTAATTATATAACTCAAATTGGATTATAGAATTGATATTACTAAAAGGAATCAGATTTACTAAGAAGCATGCAAATAATGTTTAAGTTGGATTAATCTACTTTGCTTGCATGACTAGTTACTAATTAATTAATCAATCTAATAATGGATTGATGTCACCCTATTAAAGTAACCGAACACATGATATCGAGGTCAGTATCAGCTGCTGTTGCTCTGCCAGCTTAAGGATACTGGGACTGATCCCTCAGTTTCCCCCTTACTGACCTAATCATGTTGTTGGACTTTAATTGGTTAACTTCTAGACTTATAAATAAATTAGACTATAAGTAGAAACCCTAAATCCTAAAAATACAGAGACTTAGTCTTGGTAGACTTGTTTATGAGATTTTCTGAGAAGACATGACCGAAAGGAAAGATCATGCCAAACCTCTATCGAATTTACTGTTTGACTAAAGTCGGTATTCTGTCGGATTTGGATTTCCAGTTTCCATAGAAGAATTTAAGGACATTGGTGCTGTGAAAGTACAAGAAGGTTAAGCTTGGACACCAAGTAGGGTGATTCTCATAACCTGACTATTGAGACTATTTTATGCATGTATGTATCATAATAAATATGTTGCTTGTGAATTCTGCATCACTTTTTGTATGCATTGTTGCATAGATTTGTTGTTATTGTTCATGATGATATGAGAGTAAATGGTCATGAAAAACGATGACCTTGGGTTTTGATCCCCTAAACTTTAAGAAGAGATAAGTACGAATGAGTTAGTCGACTTGTCCTTGAAGGGAGGCTAGGCTCGAGGGGTACTACTATGGTAAAGGATATTCTCACTACATTACTGAGTGTAGATGCGGTAAGTGTAGTTGGTCGTTAATGATCGATCATCAGGTAATGATATTTTGGGGTATAAACATTTTAAAGAAGTTGCATGTTTATCATCAAAGATTTCATGGATTCTTTATTAACTGTTTTATCACTGGCTATATTTATTAAGTATTTTTCTTATTATTTTCAAACCCTATCAGGGTTTTCGAAGGGAGCTATGATCGTATGTGATGCTTACCCCCTACGTTGTTTGTTTTGCCTTTACTTGTGGTTGCATATCACGTTTCGGTTGACAATCTTGACTAAGTAGTTAGGCAAGACACTCATATATCTTGCTGGGCATCATCAAGTCTTCTTCATGTTTAACATGTTGTTTTGCTGGGTCTTCTACCCGTTTTATTACCTATCGTTTTTTTCAGTTTTTAATTATTCAGAATATCTTTCAAGTAGTCGGTTGGTATCTCGTTTTAAGTTTTGTTTCACAAACATGATCTTCACTGATGTCATGTTGTGCTAAGGGTTATTTTGTAAAACTTTAAATACCCTACTGAGTTGGCTTATTTTAAATATATTTCGAAGTATATTTTTTTGATTTCTGCTGTATACTTTATTCTCTGATTCAACCCGTTTTTCATCAATAAAAGACTTAACCCGTCTTAAGAAATTTGGAATAGTGATGCTAAAGTGCAGTATCGTATTCTAAAGTTCTTGGGGCGAGCATCTCTGCTAGGACTCCAGTTTGGGGCCGAACAAATAATATCCCAACAACCTACTCCCTCCCTATATGGCCCGCCCCCCTATGAATTCTAGGAAATTTAGTTTCCTACTAACAGTATAAATATAGGTTATTTATCATTAGTTAAAATAAGTGAAAATCCACATAAGGTTAAAACTTTGAGAGTAGGTTCTTTCACTTATTGTATGTTTGTGAAAGAACAGAAAAAAGAGAGAGAACCACCATAGAGAGAAAAGATACTTGAAAGAAAGCTAGCATTTATGATTACCGCTCTCATCTACCTTGCTTGATTTCTTTATGAATATTTCTTAGAGGCACGATACTTGTGATACTTTGATGAATCGAAAGGTAGAAGAAGCCACCGTGGATAAAGATAGCTTAATCGATGAAAAAAATGGTATGTTTCTATTATTGTTTGTTGCCTGAATTCCATATATGCATATGATTGTATCTTAGGTTTTGGGTTTGATAAAAAAAATTTTAATCTACTCTTTCCGCTCCGTTTTCTATAATAATTGTTATTATGATCAATTACTAGCTATTATTTCCAACACAACCAAGCCAACACCTCTAACCAGGGCTCCTTTGAGGGACATCAACCCCGGAACGATGACAATGTTAAAGTTAACGTTTGAGTTATTGTTGCTACTGTGCCTTCATTATCTACAAAAACTCTAGCCCCTAACCAAGAGACAGACCCCGTTAACAGGCCTCCAAGCAGTGATGTAAGTGTTGGAGATCATGACCTTTCTCTTGTTGAACGCTTCTATTGTTGTAACTCTTCCTGGATGGTCCTCCATGACTTCAAGCACTGATATTAGTGTTCAAAATTTGTCTAATGTTATAACTCCTCCCGAAGTCAGTAGAAGACTCTCTACGACAGTGAATCCCCCAAGAATGCTTTATCGCAAAAGGTCATCTTTGACCTCACCTTGAGTACAACTGTCTTACATTGGTGGCAAAAGGTTTTTTTCAACTCTTTTTAAAGTGTCATTGACATTCTAGATGAAGAGGGAGTGAAAAAGGAAGTGCGAGTAGAAGATAAAGAGGAGGTGGAAATAGGGGCAAAAGTGAAAGAGGAAGAGCTGGATTATAATAATGAACCCTTGTCATTTTTAGATTTTTATAGGAATTTGGTAATGCACGTTAAGAATCACGTAAGAATTTTGAATATTTTTTTGTTGTTAACTTCATTAATTTTTGTAATTGTGTGATATCGTTCAGGGTAGTTTGATACATGAGCAAATTAATTTTGAGATGGATCAAATTATTCCAAATTTTTTCATGTGTGTGCATGAAGCCCTTTTAATATTTATATATACATCACTGTTGGATATGATCTTACAAAGAAAAAGTTTGTATCTCCTAGCGTAGAGATTTTTATGACAAGATCGATCCTATTACCAGCAAGATCGATCTTCTAGGGACTACGTTTTGGCATAACATATTTTATGACGTAATAAATTTTATGTCATATCTACTATATTGTCATATTCCAAATTTTACAAGTTTTAAGTGCTAATTCAATTCTAATATTCTCATATATGGTTTTGAATTTTATTTCCTCTTTGCATAAATACTAATCATATAGGATAGTTCATCGTGAATAAATATAGATAGTTTGAATAGATTGTTCTTTATGAATCTATTCAAGATATCACCTTCATTTATCTTCCATCAAAGATTGAACTCGAACATCAAGATTGAAGTCTGGTTTGTGAGCTCTTTTCTTCAGGGCGTTGAAAAGAAGGTCTCCTTACAATTCTTGTGATCGAAGAGGTACAGGTGGCGTGAGGTCAGTTTATTTTCCAAAATGAGTCTAGTTAGGGTTTGGATTGAGTCACTGGATATATCTTTTCAAGTTATCATAGTGAATTTTTTATATACACTAGGTCCCACGGCTATCCAGTGGAGAGTTTTATGCGTCAACAAATCTATGTGTTCGTTGTGTGATTGATTGATTGTTAATTTGTTTGTTCAAGTTTAATTGTTTTTAATCCGCTGCTTAATTAATCAACTTGGTAAAATTAAAATTAGGTAAATTTTTTATAAAGCTTATTCATCCCACCCCCTTCTAGGCTTGTTTAGTAATCTATTTGGAAATTTCAACAGCCACTACCGCAAGGTAATTAATATTAGTAGGCGCATACCACGCATATATATATATATATATATATTGCAAAAAAAATATGTTGTTATGTCCTAGAGGCAAAAATCTTAATGGGCACATTGGGACAACCCAAGGAATAAAATTTCGGGTTTCGAGGAAATTTCGACGAAAATTTTGAAGATTTTTAAATTTTGACAAAAATTCGACGGAAACGACGAAAATTGCTATCAAAATACGGAAATTTTGAATGAAACTTTACTATATGTTTATTTAACATATTATCTAATACATTGATAAAAAATATTGAAGAAACCAAATTATATGGTAGGTTTCATGTGATGAATATAATGCGCGTTGGAGGCAAATACTGTTAAATAAAATTATTACAATGAATAAATGAAATTAATATATTCATATTTTATAATTCATACATTAAATCCTATATATTATATATACTCTAATACTCTTTATTCTTTATAATCTACACACTAAAATATTAGGGTTTAGGCCCTTTAAAGTATTTTCAATTATTTTTATATATAAATGTATTAGGGTTTAGGGTTTAAAACAACTAAACGAAATCTCAAACTTTTTTTTTTTTTTTTTTTCCAATTGTCCAAACGCCTCAAATCCCAATTAACAATAAACTTTTTTTTTTTCCTCTTTTTTCTTTTTTTCTTTTCTTTTTTTTTTCTTTTTTTTTTCATTTCTTTTTTTTTTTTTTCTTTTTCTTCTCTTTTCTTTTTCTTCTCTTTTCTTTCTTCCTTTCTTCCCGTACGCCACCAATAACTTCCTCTTTTCTTTTTTTTTTTCTTTTCTTTTTCTTCTCTTTCCTTCCTTTCTCTTTTCTTTCTTCCTTTCTTCCCGTACCTTCCTCTTTCTTCTCATCTCATTTTTCCTAGTCCTAGCGCCACTGCAGAGAGACACACCTGCGCATCTCCTCTCCTTTCTCTCCCTCTTCCTTTTTCCTCCTTCCTCTCCCTCATCTCTTCTCTCTCAAAGATCTTTTCTCTTTCTTCTCTCTCCTCCCTGCCCAATCACCCTCTGGTCTCTTTGATCTGCCTCCGGCGACGTCGCCATTTGATCTGCTGCCTCCGGTGATGGCTGGCGACGAAGGCAGCCCGCCCCTTCCTCCCCTCTTCCTCTGGTTTCCGCCTCCCCCAGTCGAAAATTTTGCCGAAATTTCAAAATTTTAGGCGAAATCGTCGAAATTAGGACGAAATTTTGTTAGTTATATGTTAAAATTTCGAAACCCAAAAAAATCAAAATTTAACACCTTGGGACAACCCAACCAAAAATAATTAAACTGAGCTACTCCAAAATAGGAGCTTGCTCCAAAGGAATAGGAAAATTTCAACTAAGGACTCCTAGCTTAGTTTGGTATTTCCCAAAAAAAAAAAAAAAGATTTTCTAGAGAGAGAAAGAGAAATCAAGATCTAAAGTGACAGGCTTTATTTATAGGAAAAGTAAGGGAAAATGAATGGTTGAGATTAAAACAAAAATAGAGTGACAGGATGGGTCTAAAATAGCTTAAAATATTTATAAAAAAAAATGGGAAAGAAACCTGAAAATTCGAATCAGGTTGGCGTCAATGTTTGGGTCAACACGCGGTTCATATTTTGTCTATAGACGAGTACTCAAATCGAGTCAAATGGGTAAACGAGTGAAGTGAGAGGTATGAGTCAACCAGGTTACAAGGGGGTCAACCTAAACTCGGCGAACAAACGGATCACACCCACTGATGGACAACAACATTTAATGGTTTTGATCAAGCAGTTTTCATGATTTGATATCACCTGAATTCTTTCTCATGTTTAACATTTTACCAACTTTTTCAACACCTATTGTTAGACTTAAAATCTTTCCTTTTACTTCTCCAAGTTCTGGCTATAGTCTTACATTCTCAACTCTAAGGAACTCAACTAGCTTAATCTTCTCATCAAATTTTTTTTTTCAAGAAAGCATATCTTGTGTAACAAGTTTTTCTTTTTAAACATAGAGTTCAATCTTAGCAATTTTTCAATTTACTAAACACATTCAGATTTTCTTTTTTAATTTGATAAGATTAATGAAAATACAGATTTTGAAACGCTTCCTTTAAGTCTTCCTCAACAACATCATAATCTAGGCTTTCACACTCACTTTCATGCACACTCACTTCATCCAATTTAGCTATAAAACCAAACCTACTAAGATCTTCATCAACAAAACTATCTAACTCAAACTTAGATTCAAAATCACTCCAAGTGGCATTCATAGCTCTATTTTTACCCTTATTCTTGTTCATTCTAGTATTAGCACAATCAGACGCATATTGACGATAACTTTGACAAGCAAAACATTGAGTATTTTTCTTTGAACTCCCCTTTTTCAGAAAACCTAGAAGATTTTTCAAAAGGGCTTTCTTTTTTACTATCCTTAAAGTTTGACTTACGAAAATCCTTTTGTTCAAATTTTTTACTGTGAAATTTTTCATTTCTGAACATTTTTTAAATTGTTTAGCAAACAAAGTAAGATCTTTAGAAGTTATTGGAGCATCAGAATCATTTTCACTTTCAAACTCATTAAGGGAATTCATTCACAGTTTTAAGGGCAACACTTTTCATCTTCTTAGGTTATGGAAATTGCATTTCAAAGGTTTTTAGTGAACCAATCAAATCTTTAAAATTTTCAAAGTGTTCAAGTCTTTAACTTAATTCTTCAATGGCAGTTACTTTTGCATGAAAACAGGCAGGAAGAGACCTAAGAACCTTTTTGACAACACTATGTTCAAGAATTTGATCATCTAGGTTATGACAAGAGTTAACTATATCATTAAGCCTAGCATAAAATTCAAAGAATTTTTCAAATTCTTGCATCTTTATATTTTCAAATTGAATTATGAGAAATTGCAAATTTGACTCTTTGACAGATGAAGTTCCCTTATGGGTAATTTTCAGAATATCTCATGCTTCCTTGGAAGTTTTACAATGTGAAATATGTTTGAACTGATCAGGAGTTAAGGATTTGAATATCGCATTCAAGCCTTTATTATTATTAGTACTATAAAGTTTCTCGACATTATTTCACTCTTCAGAAGGCTTGAGAATATCATTTCCTTCCTTATCCTCGGTGACTGGATATGTCTAGCCATACACAGTTGTGTGCCAAACACAATAGTCAATTACCCAAAGAAAGGCTTTCATCTTAACCTTCCAAGCAGCATAATTGTTTCCATCAAACAATAGAACTGTTCGCACAATCCCTTCTCAGTGATCTAACCTAGGACCTCACTAAGTGATTATAGTTACTAGCTCTGATACCAATTGAAATTCTTAAGTTGATTACTAAGAAAGCCTAAAGGGGGAAGAATAGGCTCAATCACAAAAATCCAATTTTGAAAATTACCAAGTTGATTAATTCAGTAGCAGATTAACATCAAATCAACTTAAGCAATCAAATAACAATCAATCACATAGTAAACATAATATTTGTTGACGCAAAAAACCCTCAACTAGGAAAATCCGCGAGACCTAATCCAAAAAAAAAAAAAAATCCACTATGACACTTGAAAAGTTATAACCAATGACTCGATCCAAACCTAACTAAATTCCTTCTAGAAAAATAAACTGACCTTATGTTACTTGCATCTCTTAGATCACGAGAATTGTATGGAAACCTTTTTGCCAACAACCTTAAGACAAGAGCTCATGAATCCGGCTTCAATCCTAACGCTCGAGTTCAATCAATGGTGGGAGATGAATGAATGAATGAAGACGACAACTTGAATAAATTCACAAGAAACAATCTATTCAAACTATTTATGCTTACGCACGATGAATTGTCCTATATGATGAGTGTTTGTGCAACAAGAATGTTCATATAATCACTATAAAACTCACACTAAACCCTAGAATGCACAATCTCTCCACAAAACTCACACTAAACCCTAGAATGCACAATATCTCAAAAGTGCATAATATGCGTGAGCAAACTAGAATTATGAAAAATATGGATATTTATATATATGAAATCAAAACTCTAATAGAAGTAGGAAATAAGTGGTAAACCTTATATGAAATTATTAGAATTGAAATATGACTTAAAACCTTGAAAAACTAGGATTTGAAAAAAGTCAAAAATTAGGAAAAATTTTGTGAGATCAATCCTACAGAGATGAATAAAAAATTGACAAACATTCATAGGTTCGATCCTATAGAGACGCACACAATTGCTACAAATTGATAAGATCGATTCTACCGAGGGTAGGATCGATCCTACAAGTTTAAATCACAAAACATAAGCTCATATATGGAGGATCGATCCTCTCCTCTAAGAGGTTTTTTTCTGAAAATCCTTTCCACGCGTTGGATCGATCCTCCCAAGAGTAGGATCGTTCCTCTATACTTAAAATAATTTTTTTTCACGCTTTTAAACAACATTTCATTTTCCGAAAACATTTAAACGATTAACAAACATCCAAAACAAAGTAAAACATATATGCATTTTAATCTAAACACCTCAAATGAATGTAAGGTCTCTAAGTCACATTACCTTATACCTAATAACAATTGAACTTCGAAAGATACCTTTGAAAACCGCTTCAGACTTAAACCTTGAATAACATACTTCACTCCATTTCTTCGAACATAACCATATATATCTTGATTCACCTAAAGTAATCTAACCTAGTGCTTACACATTAATAATTTTTGTAGTAGGAAATAGTTATTTACACATTAATGATTTTTATATGGATGACAAATTTTTTTGGTTTGGGTGGTAATTACACATGCATACCTCTCATCATCTGGGTGATAAATATGCAACATCTATCCTTCTTCTTTTTAGTCTCATTCACAAATTTATTTTTCTGGACATGAATATCCAAAAACACGATTCCTTAACCTTCTTCACATATATCTGAAAGGAAAACAAACTCTCATTAATTCCAGTTATAACTTATAGGTAAACCTCTCAAACGACCAGGCCAGATTCACCTCTAGTTGATGGGTTGGGATTGGGAGCTGGGTTTTTAAATTGTGTTGATGGGCAAAATGGGAATTTTAGAAAAAAAAAATTGTGTAGAGGGTCAACTCAAGAATTTAAGTGGGTGCATCTAGAAGAATTAATCCGTTGTTTTTAACCTCAAATTCCAAACATACAGACAGAAGTCACAGAACGACAAAGATGGCACAGAATCAGACGAGAATGCGAATGTGAAGAGGGAGGGAGAGGAGAGAATATGATGGCAAACCCTCGAAGGAGCAGTCAGAGCTCAGAGAACCCATTCCACAGCCAAAGCCTCCAACACTCATCACTCATACACTTTCTGAAGAAGCCCCATGCCTTCCCTTTCTTGCTCTCAATCTTCCTTTTGCTGACATGGGTCTCTCTCAGACTCCAACACTCCTCCTACTTGTCCTCCGCTCCTTCTCGTATTGCTAAAGAAACCCATCAAAAATGGACTCAAAAGGTTGATGACCGGAAGGCCAATTTCGTTAGGTTCACTTCTGGGTTCCCTTCTCGGATTGCCAAAGACAAGAGGGGATGGTTGCTCGACCCCATCTCCCTTGCCCTTGACTCCGGCATTTCAGGCACACCCTCTCTCTTTCTCTTTCTCTTTCTGGTTTTTTTTGTTTGGGTTTTTTGAGTTATCTATGTATGTATGAATGTTCTTTCTCTCTTATGTCTTTGTTTTTCCATATTTGTTTTTCTCTTTTTCTAATTTGAAAGTAAATTTGTTGGGTGATTTATGGAATTATGTTTCTGTATTGAGAGAGGTGTGATGCCTGAATCAAACTGCATTTGATGTTTTTGTTTGTTTTTTTTGTTTGCAATCAGATTAGAATGCATCTTTCTCATTGCATTTCATGAAAGGAATATTTGATTTTCACCCCATATGGCTACTTTTACTTGCAGTCTATGAAATTGATTCTATACCCTGTTGGTTGCATTTGGAGTTGAACTCAAATTTATTTGAAGTCATAGGAAAATGAATTGCATTGAGTTTTCATTGGACATCTAGCTCAAATCTGATCCAGTGATACAAAATGCATTTGCTGGGAAGGTTGACAAAATAATTGTGTATCTTTACAGGTGGAGCTGTGAGTTGTGCTTCAATCCATCTTGGAGAAATCCGACCAGGTGCTTTAAGGGGAAACCACAGACACCATGATTGTAATGAAACAATTGTCATATGGGGGGCTAAAACAAAGTTTAGGGTAAGCTCGATCTCACTATCATAGAAGCACTGAAGCATAAATAGCCATATAATTTTGCTTTTGTTTATAGTATACTAAAAGGCTAGATCATCTATTCTGGATGCATTCATTTTTTAAATCAACATAGTTTTCTCTAGAAGATTGTAACATTGAGTTGAAAATTACCAAATTGATAGAGACTGCATGCATGACAACAAAAATATGAAAATTTTGATAGAATTTGCATTCTGTATGTAGATATTGGAGCTGTTTGCCTTATTGTGTATCTGATGTCAGGTCAACTTCCTTATGGTGGAAATTTAATTCACAGGTTCTGGATAATTTAGGTGTTTAAAAGTACACAGCTGAAGGGAACTCACTTAAGTTTTAAATCCTAACTACACGGGTTCACTTACATGAATACTTCTGCCCATTACTGAAATCTAAAAGTTTCTACGATTTACATTCATTTCTGCGTTTAAGGTTTTATGTTGTCTTTCTGACTACCTAATGGAACTCTGTTTTTGGCCATGGAGCTGGCTATGTGAAACAAACATATAGCTGCACACATGCGCAAATCACAACCAACCAAGAGAATGCTAATTCAAGAGCAAAGTAGGGTGAAAATATTGGTACTCCAGATTTATGGAAATGTTGACAGACATTCGATATCGATATCATTATCCATCGGTGGAAATGACAGAAATTTGATTAAATCATTAAAATATGGATATTTCTCAAAACCATTTCATTTATTCTATTAAACATAATATGTTATAATCTCCACCACAAGCCTTTTATCTTCACACATCATCCCCACTAGCTGTTCAGCAGACCAATATGTCACCAAAATTTCAGAATTTCAGTGACAGCACAGGAAGAAACCATTCTTTCCTCCATGCCTGTATCGGCAACCCAAAAATTGGTCAAATATTTCGATATGTTTTATCACTGGATGCAAGTTGTATTTACCAAGATTTTTATTTCCTTTTGGTTTTTGGAGAATTACTTATGTCATTATTATAGTACATACAAACTGAAATTGCCTAAGGCAATTTCAATTTATGATGATGGATCTACAGTACTTATTAAAAGATTATGATGTGGGTATAATGATGTAAATTTAGATGTCTCATATTGTAGTGTTTCATATCATAATCTTGTTGCATATTTATTTACTCTTTTAGTTGTGAACTATTTGAAGCTGGAGAACAACCAGGTGGATAATAAAGGTTATGCTGAAGTGATCATTGGTGCAGATGAGGTTGCGGTTGGAGCTAGCCCAAGTGGAACTGCGCATGCTTTAATAAACCTAGATCCAGTAAGGAGTACATACTTTATAGGGTGCCAAGACAGTCTCATAAATTATAACAGCTCAACTACAGATTTTAATGTTTGGGAAAACCTTAAGTAATAGTGTTTTGGTCTCCCATCCAGGTGGCTTATCCAGTAACTTGGAGTCTAACATGAGAAATCATTTTGTCTTTTCTTTCTTTTCTAACATGTTATTTACAATACTAGGGATTGCAATATTACAGATGGACTATCTAATGAGATTTTCTTAGGCTTCTATGTATATATGTACTTTCCTTTGTAGCATGTGATTTACAGTACTAGAGCATTGCAAGATTACCGATAGACCATTTAACAAGATTTTCTTATTTTGTCTGTGTCTTTAAATTAGCAGCAAACATTCTTTTGTTTCCAGCAAAAGCAAGCAGTCTGGGTTCTGTAGTTTGCCTTTATTCTTATTAGATATGCTCATATGCATTTGTTGAATCTTCAACAACTCTGTTTATTGCTACTGCATGTAGTCTTTGTGCGATGAATGTAATGAATTATTATTCTGCATGTGAGCTGAATATGATGCATTTTTTCGTTTAATTATCTTGTCATATTGTCAACAAAATCATATTATTTGAGTTATATGATTTGTGGACAATGACAATTCATATAAAGCTTGAAGTGGATTATTTGCATTGGTATAAATGCCTTGGATACAGTTCTTGCTGCATAAATACACTTCTAGTTCCTGAATTCCCACAAGCAGCATATTTTGGATTTATGTATAGGTGTGTTAGAGGGGTTTGCACCAATTTTTTTTTTTTTCGTTTTTGCACGCTAAGGGTCTGATAGGGGAAAATTTTAAAATGAGTCTTTTATAGGTCCTAGGGCTTGCCCTATTCAAGAATTAGCAAGATAAAATCATATCAAAGTCCTAATGATGTGGCCACTAGTAGCCTAGGTCAAGACTTTTATAAATAGGAGATACTAGAATGCAGTCTTTCACGACCCAACTAGAGAAAAATCTTCATTTCTCGGATGAAGGGAAAAATTTTCATTTCTCAGATCAGGTGTGAGAATCACATGATGCACAGATTAGGTCTATAAATGCCGACCAAAATATAAGAATAAACTAGAGAACTCACCTAAGAGGAGAGTAGAGGAAACGACAGCGTGGGTTTAAAATAATTTCTCATTATTAATCAGCTAAAGTACATACAAAAGAGGAATGTGAATAAGGGATAGGATACATGAACTTTAAAAAAATTTCAATAACTTTACGCTCATCAAATGTTGTATCGCTATATTATTCTATATAACTAATTTACTGTCACGTGATATAGTCAATATGCATATTATAATATAGGTGAACGTTATTAATACAAGACCCTATATGTATAAATTTAGCATCCACTCATATTATAGCATTACTCGACATGGTTGGAACTAAAAAGGGGTTCAAGCATTTCTCGATAGGAGCTCAAATACTGTGGGGTTATATTTCTAAATTAAGCGCTAACCAGTTAGTAAGAAAAATGGCGGTAAATCATAATGTGATTTCATAATTCGAATCATTCATTTTTTAAATCCTCATCCAAAGGTCATATTACTTGTAAAAAATTAACTAAATTATAAATCGTGTAATCAACTATTTGTAAGTTAGTTGTGCTCAAATAAATAGACGTTTTGAAACAAAATCTTTTTATAAAGCATTGTAATGATTGTGAGGATAATCAAATGGCTAAGTAATTTCCGATTTGAATAATTTTTATAAGGATGATCTTTAAATAGGGGATTAAAAAATGAATGGTTCGAATTAGGAGATCACATTATGTAATGAGCCCAAAAGGGTGGTTAGTACAGTATTATCTTACTAGACAGTTAACTCTAAAGCATTTTTATCAAAATTCTTAAAAAAAAAAAAGGCTAAAAATCCTTAAATATAATGAATTGTGGCTAGTTTTTCAAATTAAACCATCAGTAAAAGAAAAGAAAAAAAAAAAAGCCAAAAAGAACTCCACGTGCATTTAACTTTGCAGATGTCTATCATTCGATCTCTTCCCTTCCAAATCCCCCTGTCCCTCCTCAATATATTACCGTTATCCAATGCTACTCTCAGTCTGCAACACCTCTCACACACACACGCACACAGAAATTAATTAAGAGATGATCAAAAGACAAGATAGTAGTCTAAGGTCATCATCTTCACGCCATGAAAATGCGACAGAAAATCTGCATGCCAAGACCATCGGCTGCATGTCCGGCATCTTCTCCCTTCTCTCTAAATACCACACTTCCCGCAAATTCCTCACTTTTGGTACCTACTAAACTTGTTAATTAATTTTATGTTCTATCCATTAATTAGTCATCTATTTCTTTTTTTTGGGAATATATGTACATGTTTGTGTGTGTGTGTGTGTGTGTGTGTGTGTGTAATTTTATTATTTAATTTTAGGTGGGAAAAGGCAAGAGAAGAATGGGATTGCTTCCTCTTGTACAAGAACAAGATCTAGATCCATATCAACCAAAGCTTCCACACAAACAACCCTATTAGCAGAAAACAATAATGGAGACAACTCCATTAATTATCTCAAGAGATCCTCATGCAATAATGTCCCAAGAAGCCCTACGCTTCCAGCAGCAATCCGGCAGTCAATTTCAGTGGACTCGCCGGCGCCTGAGAACTTCCGAACCCCACCAGTTTTGGTTGCGCGGCTGATGGGGTTGGAAGAGGCTCCTATTAACCATAATTTGACAATGCCAAAGGTGCTGCCGCCAGCGGCGCCAGCAGAGGCAACCACCACCCAAAAGAGGCAGCAGCTGCTGGGAGCACTGGAGAAATGTGATGAGGATTTGAAGGCTTTGAAGAAGGTCATAGACGCTGTCCGGGCAGCCGAAGGGCTCAGATCACCGGAAGTGGTGAAAAGAATGGATGTGGTTGGAAATAAAAGGTTTAATATTAATTCTGGTGCAAGGAAATGTTTGGATCAGTTGAATATGATGAGTGAGCAGCCGAGTCCGGTGTCTGTGCTTGATCATGATCAGTGTAGTGGGACTCGTTCCCCTTTCAGCTGCAACCACCACTACTCCAAAAAACAAATGTTTAATGTTGATTACGGTACGTCCCATCTTCACTCTTTTCTTACTTTTTTCTCTCCCTTACAACTTTTTCTTTTTCTTTTGCTTTTCATACTTCTCATCTCTCTCGATCAGTCTTCACCCTATTTTCTTTTTGACAAAATCTCAATCGATCTTTCCTATATTTATATATATATATCCTTTAATTGTTCATGTTTATATATTCAAAACTTAGTGGATTCTAAGGGTGAAGGATTAATGGTTTTGAGTTCTAAATTTAGTATTTAGGAATTATATTAGAAAGCTATAATCAAATGAATGTCTCAATTAACGACCTAGTTTAAAATTGAAGCACAAAAAATATCAGCATATCGAGTACACCCGAATTGAAACTTAGTTGAAAGAACATCAACTAAATCAGCTAATTAAAAACCTTTACAAATATTAACTGTGTAATAACATAATATATCATACTATTAAGTCAAAATAGAGAAAATATGAAATTACTATGCATGATCTCTCTACCAAAAAATAAAGATTAAAAGAAAACGTCAACACTGTAATAATCTCATGGGAAATGGTGAGTAGTTTGGAAATTTCTTTCATATATAGTAATCAATTTATTTATAATCTCATGGGCAATACTATTCCCACTCCTCATCTTTAGATTTTGGCATTCCTTCTCACTAAGTGCTTGTAAAATTAATTATAAAATATTAAATTTGGAGAAGTTTAAGAGAATAATATGAGAGAGCTAGTGCAAATAATCGTTGGCTAATCCCATTAGGTTATGAAGACAATAGAAAATTAGAAATCGTGGCATCGGAAGTACTTAATTGACTACTTGAGGGATGGTATACCCTAGTAGAGGAGACACGATGCTTTTTTATGTAAAGTGAATCGCTGCCATGCACCACCAAGATTTAGGGTTCGAAGTTAATAATAATGACATCTTGTGTTCATGACATTATTAACCATTCTAGTGGGAGACAAACTAATTATTCATTGCACACTATTTGCAATTATTATGGTCAACATAATTAAAAAATAATCATGTACTGCATTTGGTCTATTATCATTGGTAAGAGCAATACACATCAACAACTAATTAAACCAAAAACCAAAAACTAAAAATATGTAAATATATATTTGATCATTCTTCGATAAGATTTAACTTCCATGCATTAAAGTACTCGATGGAGTGTTAAGTTAGATTTTGGTTTTAGTCCATTCACTAGCTATATCCGTTTGTGCATTATTACTAAACATATAAGTACATTAATTAATATACCTACAATAATAATATATGTATCTACATATATATATATATATATATACTTCTAATTAATCTAGTAATGATGTACCTATGAATAACATTGTGTTCACTTAAAAACTTCAATTTGATGGATGTGTAACTACAGTGTAAGTGTGTAAGTAACAAACAATATATTAATACTTAAATTTAATACAGTTGTTGAAATCAATAACTTATTGAAGTCAATCTAGTTCATAAATGCATTGTACGTTTCTAATCAATTTGATTTTCTTAGTTGACTACAACTACGTACCTACGAGTATAGTTAATATTAGTAAAAATACCAAAATCGAAATTCAATCGAATTAAGAATGACAATCTATTAATTAAATCCCAGAAGAAATTGACTTATTGGGCATAAAAAATGAATTAAGAAGAGGGAAAAATCTTAGGAACCTTAACTTGTATGGACCACAAATTCCTTTAATTGATGCAGTCAAAGGTGCATGATTTAAAAGCAAAAGGAGAGGGAGCGAGGGAAACAAATAGAAAGAAAGAAGACAAACGTTTATGGCTTTACCTGGCAAAACCCTCTTTTCCAGGGTGTGGGTTCCACGACCACTATTGTATATATGACTATATAGACTCACACAGTCACACTCACTGTATATATGGTCATGGTGTATGCTTAAAGCTGCTTCTGGCCTCAGCGCGTGCACTGCGCGTGGGGACACTCCTTGTTGAGGCCATCATGCAGCATATGAATGGCATGAGGGATCGACAATTTAATGAGTACATCCAAACACACTCTGCCAAAACTTATGGAACTAGGCACCCACTATTCCACTAATATATAGGAACAATTAATTTCCTTGTTATTTTATCACGCTCAATTTGTCATCCCAAAAGTTCAAAGTTTAATTAATTTACATTTCTATTAAGTAATAATACAAGGGTAAATAATCATATATATATATATATATATATCATGGGCTGGATGAAAGAGTTAGCTCATGCAATGTTGAGGAAGAGGAATGCTATTTACGTTTTTTCTGACCTTATTATTATGTAGTATATTTTATGATTAAATTGTTCACTTTTTAGATTACCGTTTAAAGATTATTTTTGTGAAAAATTAACCAAATAAAAAATTCTTTGATTATATAACTATGATTAAATAAACAGACGATTTTTAAAACAGTTAAACTCATTGTCGATTCGTTTATTTGATAATAGTTACATGACCAAATAATTTTTTATTTGATTGATTTTTTTATAGAGATCAATGATCTTTAAAGAGTGTTAAAAATGAACAATTCAATCATAAGATAACACTGTAGAATGAAAATAATAATAAAAAAGGTTGGTGAAGAAGCTAGGTTGAAAGGAATTCGTAAATTTGTTGGTTAAAAAATTTGTCAATTAGTTAGACAGAAAAATTAAGTGATTCTTGCGTGTGTTGTTAATTTAGTAACTTAATTGCTAATAAAAATTAATTACAAAAACTTAATTGAAACAATTTGAAACTACATTCCTCCTAAATTAACATCACATACGACTGTCACACATATGTGCCTTTTAAGATTTGTGATCAAAGATCGGACATTGAATTATCTACAACGTACATTACGCAATCAAAAATCAAATGTACACACGTATGTACTATTATATCAAGTAATTAGGGGAAGAGAATCCTGCATTTTGTGAAGTCCTTGGAGTACTTTAATCCACGTGGTGAGGGAGTAGGGTAGGGTAGAAAAAATAGGTTAGGAATAGAGATTTTCCCAATGTAACTAAACACAAATTTTCATTTGCATTTTTTTTTTTTATATTTGTTATGTAGGACGAGCACAATCTCAGCAGAGGCAGCTACAAAGGAAGAAACCAGGAGAAGAGGACTTCATCAATCCAAGTATGATTAAGAAAATCACAACCGATGATCATCAGAAGACCCACAATATTGTAGAAGCATCATCATCATGGTTATGGAATGGCAAAGACTTGATGGAGAGCAGTGTAGCAGAAGTGTGTAGGGACATTGCTTGGGGAGAGAGTAGAGAAGTTGGAAGAATAGGGTTGGCTTTACAGGACCATATTTGCAAAGACTTGATTGAAGAGATGGTCAAAGAAATGGGATATACTACTTGTGTGTATTCACTGCCCTTTGAGGCGTGTAAGAGAAGGCTATGTTTCTAATTTGTGTGTCCCATTGTATTAATTTGTTTAGAGTTAATGCACAATATTTATGCGATAATTAATACATGATTTTGACATCCATTTATGCCCTTATTATTAATTTAAGAATATATTTGTATTTTTTTTATTATTAATTACTTAATTACTTTATACTCTCCACATACAACAATTTTTGGAAGTGAGGGGATACCAGTGTAATATATAACTTTAAAACCCATAAATAATAACGTACTAAACAAAAAACAGCAAAGTTTTTTGGATTGAAGCTTAAATTTTTTTTTTTTATATATATACTTTACAAAACGTTAATTGGTGATTCCAGAACAAACTTAATAAATTGAACGAAAATGCTAATGTGTCCTTAAAACAATATATATTTGTAAAGTAAATGCATGATAACATCATAACAGTTGAAAGTACATAAATGATTAGTCCAAAAAAAATGTACATGAATGAAATTAGTAAAACTTGACTCATTTTATAGTGATCAAAAATAAAATGAATCTGACTCATAAATATATTACAAAAGTCCCAAACTCGTATACAACGACAAAATTCAAAATTTGTTGGATATCTGTAATTCAAACTAAGCTAATATCGAAGTTTGTCAATTAAGGGAATATGAGCTATATACAGAGATTAATTTGCTGGCTTGTCAATTAATTGTGTTCATCGAAGAGCTTGTATGTGGCTTGTACGTATATAGCTGACTTGTATAGAAGCTTGTATGTGAGTCGTGACAAATTTATATATTTTCCATTTGAAAAAGAATAATATTATATATCCAACGTTGTAACTTGCGTTGCATGATTTGCATCCATGTTTAAATTTAACCTATTGTCTTGTTAATCTAGTTATATATCTATCTTGTATCGAAGTTTTAATCTGAACCATTGGTTTTTCAACCACAAAACTCTATAAATTAGTTCATTTTTAGTAGTTTGTACTTGTCATCTAGACCACAACACACTTAATCTCAGTGAATTAAAATCTTCTTGGAATAGCTAGCAGTCTCTCTGCAACTCAGTAAAGACTCTTCGATTAATTGTTTGGAAACCAATTCAACCTTTACGATTTTTCACTTTTATTTACAAAAAAAATTCCTTGTTCATTTATATATATATATATGGCTATAAATAAAGCGGCTAGATATTCGATTTTGTATTTCATCTCCAAACAAATTGGAATTCTGCATACTTAGATTCCGCTATAAATTAACATGGCTCGTATATTTATGTCCATGTCACAAACCTTCAGCTTTCTATTTGTGGTGCCACATTACTATTTCTATTATATAGAAGTTTTTTTATATATACATATATACAACATTAATTAATAAGTAGGTCTACTTAATTATTAACATTAATTAAGTGAGCAGGCATGCATATATATAATATATATCTTCCTTTTACATATATATTGCAGGTGAGCAAAGCAACAATGACTGGGTTGGTTTGTGGTAAATATCTAGTATTATTCCTTGCAATATTCTTAAGTTGGACTGCGAATGCATCCGATTCCAAGTTAATGCCAGCAGAATTTCCGGAGGATTTCATCATTCATGTTCACACTGATGATGGTCATAGTTCCACTACCACTGTTGATCAGCAAAATGGAACAACATGGGCAGTCCTTGTTGCTGGCTCAAGTGGTTATGAGAACTATAGGCATCAGGCACGTATAATCAATATAATTAATTCATTAAATATTAATTATTAATTTTTGGTGGTTATGGTTTTTTTTAATCATACATCTAATCATTTATTTATTTATTTGTGCATGTGTATTAACTGCAGGCTGATGTATGTCATGCATATCAAATACTGAAGAAAGGTGGAGTGAAAGATGAGAACATCATTGTTTTCATGTATGATGACATCGCATTCAACCCTGAGAACCCAAGGCTTGGTGTCATCATCAACAAGCCAGATGGGCAGGATGTTTACCGAGGAGTTCCCAAGGTCTTTTACTTTTCTTTTCATTTAAATCGATTTTAGATTATTTTATTAATTTATACAAATTACTTTTCTTTTAATCTGTACGATAACAAAGGAGAGTCCGAACTCTTAAACTTAAACATTTCAAAACGAAGTCATTCTGAACATAAGCAAGCAATCAATACCAAAAACAACTGACAAATTAAGTTTTGTCACGCGCATACTTGTCAACCAATATGCATGAAATGCCAAATATATATATGTTTATTAATTACTTGAAAAGGTATTAATAATATATTTAAAATGAAATAAAACAGCTCTTCCTACACTGATTTTTTAAACCTTGCTATGTAGGATTACACAGGAGACAATGTCACGGCAGCCAATCTTTATGCTGTTATTCTTGGAAATAAAACAGCCCTCACTGGGGGGGAGTGGCAAGGTTCTTGACAGTGGCCCAAATGACAATGTTTTTATATATTATACCGACCATGGCTCCCCTGGCATGATCGGTAATTAATAACTTTAATTAATCAAAACCTTTATACATTATTTTTTATTGTAGGATATAATAAACTCCTTTTTTTGTCTAATTAATTAAGTATGCACATGATTAACATTAATCATGCTACTTTTGTATGCTCATTTAGGGATGCCTGCAGAAGGTGACTATGTTTATGCTCCCGATCTCGTAGACGTTTTGAAACAGAAGCATGATGCTAAAGCTTACAAAAATATGGTAAATAATAATTAAAGTTGTCATTGCATTGCATGCATATGTCAATTTGTTTTCTTCTGAAATTTTTGCTAATCAAGAAATGCAATGTATAGCGATTAATTAATTTATTATGAGGAAGCTTTAAATGATGATAGTTTTATTTAAGAAAAAGAGGAAATAATAGATTTGGTTCACTTATTTTATACCTAGTTCAATTTTGGTCCACGATCTTTTTTAAGTTCTATTTTGGTCTATTAATTGTTTCATTTGTTCAATAAAGGTCCAGATTTGTAACTTTAAATCATTTGGGTTGTGTTTTCTTCAATTATAATTGAAGTATAAATTATATTTCATCATTTCTTAGTCATAAAAACAAATTTGGAGTATTAGAATCTAAAAAAATTGAAATTGGAAAAAGTTTGAAAAATTGATAGTTTCGGGTATCCTACTTTGGGGTCAATTATCTTGAGTTTTAGAACTCCAATTTAAATGATCTTTATATGGTTGTAAAGAAGAAATGCATAACTTTAAAACAATTATATGTTTGCTGAATTTGAGTGAGATTTGATAGGGTAAAAGGTAGACCAAATTTGAGAAAACAAATCTGAACCTTTATTGAACAAGTGGAACAATTAGTGAACCAAAACAAAACTTAAAAAAGATTGTGGACCAAAATTGAACTAGGTATAAAATAACTGGACTAAATCTATAATTTCCTCTTAAGAAAAATAAACAGGTATGTTCACAATTTAATTTAATGATCGAAATTTTTCATAGTTAATTTATAACCTTCTTAACCTTCTTTAATGGTTATTTTAATTTAAACTAATAGAGTATACAGTTTACATGACCAAATAATTATCGATTTGATTTTTTTTTTATTGGATCATCCTTAAATTGGTACCTAAATAATACATAACTTCAATCATTACAACTGCATGGCAAGGTACGTGGTCCTAAAGAGATGTTTTTATTTTTGTTAAAATAAGGTCATCCTCACTACTGTTAAAATAAGGTCATCCTCACTACTGTTTACGTGGTCCTATATATTTATACATTTATATTTCAACCTAAGGGAAAAGGCCATACGTAATTGTTTTTAGTTTAACTTATATATAGATTAATTTATATTCTAATTATTGATTTTATGCATGCAATTAACTATAAAACTTAATTATAGGTATTTTACCTTGAATCTTGTGAATCTGGGAGTATGTTTGAGGGTCTCCTTCCAGATAATATAAGCATCTATGCGACCACAGCAGCAAGCGCAACCGAAGATAGTTGGGCAACATATTGTCCTGGTTATGATCCTGCTCCTCCTGCAGAATATGACACTCGTTTGGGAGACTTGTATAGTATTTCCTGGATGGAGGATTGGTATGTAATTAATTAATTTACCCTAACTTCATATTATTAACAGTACCTTAATTAATTGCTGTTAATTTCTAACAAGCCCTCCCTAATGGTATTTTTAATTTACATGGGAGCTGCAGCGACATCCAAGATTTGCGTAAAGAAACTTTGCAACAGCAATATCAAGTGGTAAAACAATATTGAAACTTTTTGCCTTAACTCTTTATGAAATTTTATTTTGAACCGAATTATAAATTATCTAATTAAAGCATGTTCGCTGTGTTTCTAAAAGTGCTAAAACTACTTACTTTCAGGTAATCAAAAATATTTTTGGTAACAATTGCCATAAATATTAACTACAATTGTTTTTCAGTTATATAAGAAACACCTTTTAATGTTTCATGAATTATTATAAGAAGCAGGAATTTACAAGAAGTTGAAACCCAGCAATTTACAGGAAGCACTTGAACTTTTACTAAGGAAAAATATATGTACATATTTCTAACACAAACACTTACAAAAGAAGCCAAACATGTCCTAATGCTCAATTGAATATTTAATTTCATTCCATTTGAATAATATTTTGATTTACAGGTAAGAAATAGAACGGGAAATAGTACGTACTTCGGAAATAAGTTCTCATGTTACTCAATATGGAAATATGAATCAAAGCAACGATTTACTCTTCACGTACATGGGTTCAAATTCAAATTATAGCCATAGCTATACCCAAAGTCAATCTTCACCATCAGTCTCAGGGGTAATTGTTTCCCAACGTGATGCAGATCTCATTCATTTTGTCCACAAGGTCTGTAATCTCGATCTCTTCCTATATAATAATTAATTTTAATAAATTATTTAAGATAACATATATTGGTTCACACGATTTTTTTAATTTATGCATATCATGTTTCAGAAATTTGTAATGCTCGACTGATGTAGTAGATAAGATAATCATCATTGAGAAATTCTTTCATCCACATGCGAATCATCTAGATGTGGTCCACATCAAGTACTATATATATGCACTTTTATATATGAATTAAAGCGCGTCATTTTATATGGTAACAGGGTCTATGGACATTGCCAACTTTGTTAGAAATATAGAATGTCATGCTTCATGTATAAAAATGCATATAAAATTGTCATAAATTTCATGCGGACTATATGTGGATGTGAGAATTACGTACTCGATCATCATTAACTTTGTTGGTATACTATATATGTTATTCCCAAGAACCTAAATCAATAGCTGGAAAATTAAACAATTACTTTATATATATACATATATATATATATTCTTATGGGTTCTTAATTCAACTTAAATTTTAGTTTTTTGTAATTTAATTACAATTTATATCTTGATCATCCAGCTCCATAAAGCTCCCATCGGATCTGATAAGAGGCAAAGAGCTAGACAACAAATACTTGGTGAACTTTCTCGTAGGACGCACATTGACAACAGTATGAATCAAATCCGTAAGCTTTTGTTTGGAGATGAGAATAGCTCAAATCACTTGAAGAATATTCGGCCTCAGGGGCAACCTCTTGTAGATGATTGGGACTGCTTTAAGAAGTTTGTGAGTAATCCTTCTAATTAATATTCACTACATTGACAAGTACTATACCACTATGTATGTTATCAAAATACCAATCATGAGATTTTGGGGCTCGAGGCTCGAGGGGAATCAAAATAATTGAGCATTCATATATATATATATATATTTACATAAGCCTAACACAATATATATGGCGTCTAGAAATTTGGTAATAGAGGGGTTACTCCACTTGACTCTCTCTAAGACCGACCTTGACAATACCAACTACTATACACATACATAATGTATATGTTAAGCAAATCGATCGCTGTTTTAATTTAATTTATTTTCCATACATGCAGGTGAGAACTTACGATGAATATTGTGGATTTCTTTCGAATTATGGAATGCAATACACCCGAGTTATTGCCAATATGTGCAATGCAGGGGTTACCATGGAGCAAATGATTGCAGCATCAGCTCGGACTTGTGCTTAGAGTAGTAATAGACTAATAGTTTTTGGTTTGTAATAAATCATCAATATTTATACTTTTAAAAAAATTATAATCACAATTTGGGGAATTTATATTCTCCATTCAATTAAATAAAGATACGTGTCTACAACGACACATAATTGCCCTTGTACATGAATTAACACTAGCGTGAGTTTAAACACAAAACGATACCTTATTCATGATATATGCCACGATTGATTAATTTATGCAAGCCCCAATAAGCAGCTTACCATTGCTTCCACTTTCGATACACAGCTTTCTTGGTTGGGTTAGGGTACAACTGATAAACACAAGATATTCATAAATGAAGTCACTTAAAGCAATTTTTCTTTGTTAAGGAAGAAGATGATTTAGTTATAAAAGGTTGATATTTAAAACTTATCTCCTATTCTCACAAAAGTGTTGGGATTAGTGGGGATAAGTTTTATATTCGACCCTTTATGACTAATCTCTCTTCTTCCTTCAAGTTAGAAGACATCTTACATCTTCTTACTTCAATATACATTGAATCTAGTTAGTTAATATATCCAATCTAATTCTGGGCGCGTACCAAATGGGGCCTAAATATCTTCGAGGTACAGTGTGCAACACTAACATTCAATGATGGCGTAATACTAATGTTAAATCCACCATATGCATAGAACAAACATGGGTAAGATCCATCCAAACAATATTCTTTATTACACAGCAAACATCAGTATCTCAGTGTCATCTTTATTGGTTAACTAATTACCATTGATTTTAGGGCGTATTTCCAACATGGCTGGTATCACACCGGTGCCTCCTCACTCACGTACTTCTCGTGTTTGTTTGTGTAGAGTATTCAGTAGCCGATGTGTCACTTCAACTCCTAGTTTGACCTGGCATCCACGTATCACTTACACATTGGAGGGTCAAACCATCACTTTGGGCTGACCCGACGTTGGGTGGTGTGACTAAACCATGTGGATCCCACCTCATGTGAGAGTTGCCGTACTGGGGCACGCCCCATCGAAGACTCTCTCTGGGTGGTGTTTCCAGAAGAAGGTGAATCACCATTAATGACACCATTCGTGTGGGAAGAAGAACCGTTTGCAATGTTAGTAGCAGTTGAAAAGGACGAAGTGGTGGATTGGACCACAATGTGGGGTTGCAAAGCTCATCATTCATGGAGGAGAGGATCTGGAAAGCTGACTCTTTGGTTTCTTCCAGATGCTTCTGCCCTTCCATTTCTAGCTCTTGCGTCTCTTGAGGCTTGTTGTTAATGCATTCACGTTCTTCTCTTCCATTATTTTGGACTCTGTTTCAATTGTTTGTGAGAAAAGTTTATAGGGCTATGTGAACAGTAAATGTCTATCAAATTACACCCTCTACCCACAGAAAGAGGGAATATTGCATATAATTACTAAATTCATACAACATATAACAAACCATGTAAATTGGCAGCAAGAATATGGTAGTGAACATGCTTTCAATTTAAATTTACTTGCCACTTAACCAGCAAAAAGATATAGGCTTATCAAAATCCAATTTGGTCATTATTTGAACATAAACTCAATATTCAATCATAATCTAGTAGACATAATTTACGAAATTGAAAAGAAGTAACATAATGAACATTCAAACATTAAAAAACACATAATAAACATTCAATAACAGTTCACCCAAAAAAGCTAGACTTATCAATTATGATCATCCAACCTCAATTTATAACAAATTTAGAGACATAGAGAGAGATTGGGACTTCAATTATATCATGTAACCAAGAAAGTAAAACCATTATAAATTGTAATAGAGCCTTTATATATTTTCCTAGAGTGTTTCTCTGTAACCAATCAAAATAAATAAATAGTTTAGAAAACAAGACTCTCCCCAACAAGTAATAGCAGCCAACATAATAGAAAAATGGAAGAGAAGAGAGAGGGACAAATGGTTTACAAATGGTGAGATTTGAAGTCGTGGTGTGGGTCTACCTAAAGAATAAATGGTGTTTTAAGTATAAGGCCAAAATGAGAAAGAAATAGAGTCCGCCCGACCAAAAACTTAAGTCACAAGACAAAAAACTTATCGAGCGCCCAGTAAGCTGCAAATGCAACCTCTATCTACGACCTAAAACATGCATCTGCAACATAAAATTTGCATTTACAACTTAAAATATATTATATACAACCTAAAAATTTGCCTTTGTTACCTTAAAAGATGCATATGCAACCTAAAATCTGCAGATGGAGGATGCATTTGCATCCGCTGAGCTCTCTGCAAAAATATCGAGCATTTGATAGCCTATTTCTCACCTCTGGCCAGTCGCACGCATGCAAATAGAATGGCCATTAGCTTAATTTTTTATTTATGTGGATTTTCAGTTAATAATCTTCGATATTTTAATTGTCCTTGGGAGTAATTTACTAAAAAATAAAACTATTTGAGTAAGTAACACTAAAAATAGTACGAATAGGAATACTCTTATCCAAAATAAAATAAAGTAACGGTAGTTGTCGGATTCGGCTCCTCTGTCTTAATGGCGGGTGCCTTTGAGAAATCTGAAACATTCAAGTAATCCAATGGCCATCACTATTCAGTCCATTCCACGTCAACATAAGTTTTTTTGTGTGAAAACTCACCGTTTTACAATTTAACATAAGTCTCTTCCTACCGTCTTTCTACTCACATCTTTTTCTTCATTGTTCCTCTTTTATTCTCAATTTTTCAGTAACAAAAAACAAACATTATCTCTCTTCTCACAACAATATCAGTCTAAGAACAAGTTTCACTTGTAGGGAATCCATTGGAGGCATGGAGATTCTCTCTGCTTTCCTTTTTTTTTTTTTTCTTTCTCTTGTGAACAGTTTAATAGGCTTTGCAATGCGAGTGACAAAAGGTTTACAAGAATTTGAAGGTGGAGTAAAAGTTTATCGGACTTGTGTGTTTCTCTTGTATTTTTCTTTTGATTATAGTTTTTGTGGTTTTTTCAATTGCCTTTTAGTTGGTAGCATAAACAAAGAAAAAAAAAAGTTCTTCATGTATTCATGTAGTATAAACCAAGATCATTTTTCTCTGCAACTAACAGAAAATTAACATTTAAATTCCAGCTTTTTAGCCACTAATATTTAACTTATAAATATTAATTTACATGCATGGTTTCTATGCTTCTCTATGGCTTTCTGGACCTTCTGGTCAGGAGGCTTAGTTTAGAGCACGAAGCACGCATTGGTTCAAGGAACAGTATTGTAAACCGTTTGACTGAGGCAGCAGGTTACTCATCAATTTAATACTAATTGAAGGGAGTTACGTGACTAGCACGTGACTTGTAAAAAATGCAGCTGCACCGGTGCAGTGCTCCACCGTCTCCTGACCCGAATATTTGATACTAAATATTTTTATTGTGAATAAAAATACGTATTTGATGTATGGGTTGACCGGCCCAAAAACAAAAAAGATGTAAGCGTTGAGAAAGGGGCCGGGTCCAACCATTTCAATTGTTGCACCAAAATTGTTTTGTTGGCTTAAAAAGTATAATTTGTATCTTCATTCTAATATCCTTTTTATGATTTTGGCTAGCAAATGTTATATTCGTGTTCAAAATTAAGCGAAATGATAATGAAACAAATTTATCTTGCAAACTCATTTTAATTTACAAATTTCAAAAGTAATTTGGTTACTTTGATTGTAAGCATGTTATGTTAAGGCATCACACTACAAGAAAAACATATTTGGGCGACCAAACTTTGGGCGACGAACATATATTCGTCGCCTAAAGAAATTTAGGGCGACGAACAAGAAAATTTGTCGCTCAAAGTTATAAAGGTTTGGGCGACGAACATGTTCGTCGCCCAAAGAAGGTTTAGGCGACGAATCACACGTTCATCGCCCAAAGTTACTTTGCGCGACGAACAAATTTCGTCGCCTAAACATTAACAACAAACAATTAATTGAGAAATCCATTGGGCGAGGAATATACATGTTCGTCGCCCAAAGATAATTTGGGCGACGAACATATATATTCCTCGCCCAAACTTACTTTGGGTGACAAAATATTTCGTCGCCCAAACTCATTTTGGGCGAGGAATATTATGTTCGTCGCCCAAAGACACTTTAGGTGACAAAATTATGTTCGTCGCCCAATATGAGTTTGGGCGACGAAATATGTTCGTCGCCCAAAGGATCATCCTGTTTTGTAATAATGGTTTGGGCGAGGAACCTCACAATTCGTCGCCCAAAGACACTTTGGGTGACGAAATTATATTCGTCGCCCAATATGAGTTTGGGCGACGAAATATGTTCGTCGCCCAAAAAATCATCCTGTTTTGTAATAATGGTTTGGGCGAGGAACCTCACAATTCGTCGCCCAAAGTTTGTTTGGGCGACGAAATTTGTAGTTCCTCGCCCAAAGTAAGAATATTTTTTTGTTTACAATTTTATATATGTAATAGCATACTATACGATTGTATTTCCAAAGATCATAACCATTCATTTTTTAATTCCCCACTTAAGGATCATCCATGCAAAAAATTAGCTCAATCGGAGATGTAGAAGTTAGGTAACGGTGGTTGAACTTATGAACGATTGTAAATTTTGTAATACGAATCGAAGTATGAGATGAATTCCGATTTAGCCGATTTTTTGCAGAGATGATCTTCCAGTATAAACGAATAGAATGAACGGTTCCGATCGTTGAAATCACATTGTAGTCTTCACAAATTGTTGAATCACCAAAATTTCTACCCAAAAGTTAATATAATTATACTCTTCAAGTGTATTTGTATGTAGAAGATCACTTTTATATTGTGTTTTTAACGATCCGAACCGATCATTCCTTAGTGCCTCACTTAAGGATCATCCATGCAAAAAATTAACTCAATCGGAGATGTAGAAGTTAGGTAACGGTGGTTGAACTTATGAACGATTGTAAATTTTGTAATACGAATCGAAGTATGAGATGAATTCCGATTTAGCCGATTTTTTGCAGGGATGATCTTCCAGTATAAATGAATAGAATGAACGGTTCCGATCGTTGAAATCACATTGTAGTCTTCACAAATTGTTGAATCACCAAAATTTCTACCCAAAAGTTAATATAATTATACTCTTCAAGTGTATTTGTATGTAGAAGATCACTTTTGTATTGTGTTTTTAACGATCCGAACCGATCATTCCTTAGTGCCTCACTTAAGGATCATCCATGTAAAAAATTAGCTCAATCGGAGATGTAAAAGTTAGGTAACGGTGGTTGAACTTATGAACGATTGTAAATTTTGTAATACGAATCGAAGTATGAGATGAATTCCGATTTAGCCGATTTTTTGCAGGGATGATCTTCCAGTATAAATGAATAGAATGAACGGTTCCGATCGTTGAAATCACATTGTAGTCTTCACAAATTGTTGAATCACCAAAATTTCTACCCAAAAGTTAATATAATTATACTCTTCAAGTGTATTTGTATATAGAAGATCACTTTTGTATTATGTTTTTAACGATCCGAACCGATCATTCCTTAGTGCCTCACTCAAAGATCATCCATGCAAAAAATTAACTCAATTGGAGATGTAGAAGTTAGGTTTAGCATTTAGGATGTATGAACGATCTTGATTCTTATAATAATAATCGAACGGGTAGATGAACTCCGATTGAGCCGATTTTTTCCAGGGTTGATCTTTGAGTATGAACATATATGAAGAATGGCTCTGATTGTGATAATCACGTTGTGGTCTTCACAATTATTGAAGCTACAAGGTTTTAACGAAAGAGTTGATATAATTTTATTCTTCAAATGCAAAAACCACTGATTTATATGTAGAACCTTATATGTCGATTGTATTTTTAACGATCTGAACCGTTCATTTATTAGTTTGTCACTCAAAGATCATTCCTCTAAAATATTAGGTCAATTGGAGATCTAGAAGTTTGGTATTGGAGCTCGAACGTATGAACGATCATGGTTCATAAAAAATTCAACTTTGGGCGACGAAATGTAGCTTTAAGCGACGAACAATGCGTCACCCAAAGTCTGAAATTATGGCGGGATAAAACGGTGCCTTAATGTCAAGAACTTTGGGCGACGAACATGGATTCGTCGCTCAAAGT